>NC_051124.1:9385006-9679386 GCF_014839805.1 Manduca sexta
GAAAATCTCAAATGGATTGTTATGTAATAGATGGTAATACATAAATTTTTCTTCGGCCAACGTGCGGACTTCTCGATCCTGTGTGGTCTTATACATACATACTAATATATAGCTAAACAAACTCACCCCAATTTCCTTTTCTTAATGCATGTGCTCCCGGGAGCCCCTTTTGTTCCGATTTATAAATTATAATTCTCTTTGCCGACTCCGATAGTAGTTTTTCTTCAAAAATCATGTCATTCTTCTTAATAATATTTGACAGTTTCTTTTTACCCCACCGAAAAGATTTTATATTCGAATACATACTATATATATATATATATATATATATATATATATATATTTATGTGTTGTGTTGTGTGTAAATTAATTTGGCCGAATCTGTCCGCGCTTCCAAATAATGAACTAATAAAAATTAAACATCCCGCCGCCCGAGAAAGGCTGTGAAAAGCCTTTATCAAATAACACAACAAGCCCCTTTCATTGAAAGTTATACTAACATTCTAAAACATAAGCACGCAATATAAATATAATAAGTAATTAACCATTAAAGCATCGGAATGGTAAGAAAAAACTTTATCACTGGAAACTAATCCAGCGGCAACTTCGCAATTTTACTACAGGCCTCAGTAAATTCCCTGAGGCAGTCTTTAACCTGACAATTCGGATAACCCCATCAATCCCAGGTAAAAGTTCTAAAACTCTCCCTCTCTTCCATTTAAGGACAGGGACATTCTCCTCTTTTATTAAAACGAGGTCCCCTACTTTAGGTGGATCAACCGGCGTTGTCCATTTGTTACGATTCTGGAGACAGTGTAGGTAACGGTCACTCCATTGTTTCCAGAAACGTTGACCTATAGCCTGAACTAATCTAAAACGTCCCAACCGCGTATTAACTACGTGTTCGAAATTATACTCAGGCACAGAAAGCAATGACTTGCCGACTAAGAAATGTGCTGGGGTCAACACTTCGAGATCCGTAGGATCATTTGATAGAGGACATAGTGGGCGAGAGTTGAGTACTGCTTCAACTCTTGTGAACACTGTCGTCAATTCCTCATAAGTCAAAACCTGCTCCCCGATCATCCGCTTTAATAAGGTTTTTGCAGATTTGACAGCCGCTTCAAACAATCCCCGAAGTGAGGTCCCGAAGGCACATTGAATAACCAAGTAATACTACTCTTGGCTGCAAAATTCTTAAGACTATTCTCAACTTCCCTATTCCGAAGATACTTGTCAACCTCGTTGAGGTGTTTGTTTGTCCCTACATAATTAGTACCATTATCAGAACGTATCACACTCGGGAGTCCGCGCCGAGATGTGAAACGCGTCAACGCAGCTCCGAACGCTTCTGTTGTCAAGTCTCCAACAACCTCCAAATGCACCGCTTTGGTTGCAGAGCAGACAAAAACACACAAATATGCCTTCAACATTTTTGCATTTCTAAGACGTGAGGCTCTAATTGAAAAAGGTCCTGCAAAATCTGTTTGCACTGTATGAAATATACCAGTTGTGTTTACCCTGTCACTTGGTAATGCAGACATAACTGGCTCATCCGGCCTAGCCTTATACCTGAAACGCGATATATGCTTAAAAATTCGACTCCGAATGGCATGCCGAGCCACACGAATTTTAGCCGCATTTGTCTTAAAAATACCGTGATGAGGTATAATGTACCCTTTACCTTCTGCATAGTCCTCTGGCTGCCGATCACAGATAGACATATGCCCTAATTTTTCATAATCTCGCATAAATGCAATATACTTTTCCCGCAATGCCTCATTCGAGATTAACCGCCTTTCCATAACCATGAACCGTTTCTTGGCTATCGAAATTGAATCCCCAATTCAGGTTTATCGTCTAAAAGGGTAACCGCACTATATATCTCCCCGTTTGATCCCGTTGATGCGTTTCACGAAACCTATTTTCGCAATCCGCATCTTCAGGATTAACTAATACCGATTCCGGTATATCTTCCACCTCCCAGAAATTTTCCAAAATCTGGTTTGTGGTAACATATGCCGCGAAAAATGTTTGAGACCGCTCATCACATTGAGAAACCTTATGGGTTACTGGACCCATCAATACGTAACCAAACACCGTATTCATTGCGCGTGGCAAATAATCATTAACTTTCACACAATCACCAATCATGATTTCACCCATGAGATCGGCACCTATTAAAATATCAACCGCTCGACTAACAAAGAATTGGTCATCCGCTAAATAGATACCTCTATACCATTCCGCAAAATTTTGAGACCAGAGAGTTTGAGTCCCGGCAGGTTATGAGTGATAGTGCCTAATACTATTGCCCTTGTTACCAATCTAGGATGTTCCGAATATTTAGAACACATAACCAAATTTACGCCTCCTCTACAATCACTCACAAGTCCTCCCCTAAACCCGTTACCGAAATAGAATTGGACTTAAATCGTTTTAATCCAAGCCTTTTAACAACGGTATCGGTGATAAATGTAGTCTGACTACCCCCATCTAGTAGCGCACGAACTTCATGATACTCCCCATATCTGTCCATGACACGTACTATAGCTGTTGCTAGTAGCACTGTCCGCCTATAGTTTTTATTTATGTTAGAGACAGATAAAGCTATATCATCATCCACTGCTGACGCAGTTACCCCATGATGATCTTTAACAGGTCCCCTACCTAGCTGTGGTACAAGTAGCCTTTTCACCACTAGTGTCCAATTTGTGTGCAACTACCCGATTTTCATTAGCACTTGGTGAACGTGGTCCACCACCCGATCGTGGAACCCCTGACACGTCCCCTGCTGTAACCACCGGCCGCAAATCAAAGTGGATAAGGTAGTGGTGTTTATTAGAATTGCATTTGTAACATGACCAACTCGATACGCACTGATCAATACTGTGCTTCCCTAAACACCTAAAACAAAGCCGAAATTCTTTTACATGCTCCTTCCGCTGGTGTGGATTCAATGCTAAAAATTTCACACATTTTGATAAATGATGACTTCCTTGCTTACATAGCTTGCAAACCATCATTGGTTCACCTACAAACGTGGCATGGTGTGTCCGAGAATTCACAGAGCCACTTTTACTGCTTTGACCATCGCCACTAGACTCTAAGATCCTAACTTCCTTCTCCAAAAACTGAATCAAATCAGAAAAATCAGGCAATTCCTTATTAGATAACCTCGCTTCAAAACGTTTTTCAAACTAGAGTCAAGTTTTTGAAAATTTATATAGAATAAAAGATAAGACCACTCCGATACAGGGAAATTCATTTTTCTAACCCTTTTGTATTCACAACCAAAGTGTTAAGAAATTGTTTCAAAGAAGAATAATTATTGATAACCCTAGTCGTTGCCAACAAATTTTGTAACAATTTATCGGCTAATGCTCGTTTGTTACCATATTGTCTTTTCAACAAATCCAAAGCTATTGAATAATTGTCGCCTGTGACGGACAAATGCTTAGTAAGACTCTTTGGCTCGTCATCAAGAGACCCCAGTAAGTAATATAATTTCTCAGTATCAGACAATTTTGGATCTTTACCAACCAATGATTCAAATAATTCCATAAAAGATGTAAATTCCTCTAATTTTCCGTTAAAAGTCTGTAACCGAACCTTTGGTAAAATGGCATGCTCGTTCTTTTTCCTATCTGTGGAAGAAGCAATGCCATATTCAGAAGACTCGACAACTGCCCTCAGGAAATAAATCTAAAACTGCCGTTTCACATCATAATATTTTTGGTTATATACCATGTATTTTTGGGTAAACTCCTCTATTTCAAATTCATCCTCCAAGTTAGCTAGGTACTCCATATGACTAGAAGTGAATTCCGTGTAAATGTGTTCCAAATCGGCATATCTTATTTTGAATTCACTTCTTTCCCCTCCGAACCTAGCCCTGACTGTGAAATCTCGTGAAGCTTGTTTAAATTTAATAACGCTGTATCATACTTCACTTTCAAAAGTCTTAGTTGAATTTTAGGAGGCATTTTAAGGAAATTTAAAATTATTAAATATTAAAATAAAAGAATACTCCCTCAGACAATTTGAGGCCCGCAATAAAATATCTATATTGTTATACAAAAGCAAGGAATACAAATACTTCAGGTGGATTTGAACCCGCGTCCAAGATCACACCACACTATGAAATTATACCGCACCAACCGCTAGACCGCTAAGCGACAAGAGAAAATCGCTTT
The DNA here is from genome assembly GCF_014839805.1 of Manduca sexta. Classification (NCBI taxonomy): domain Eukaryota; kingdom Metazoa; phylum Arthropoda; class Insecta; order Lepidoptera; family Sphingidae; genus Manduca; species Manduca sexta. Next base: position 9,389,203 of record NC_051124.1, read on the forward strand.
TCAAATACTTTTCTGACATACAATTGTCAGACACGCAAATAAAAAATGTCACCACAAAAATAAATTATTATTTGCGTTTTATATTAATATAATCCCTAAAACCGCATAACCGCACAAAATATATGTATATTAGACAACTTACACAAATATTAATTCTTCGATAAAGAAACGTACACAGACTAGACCAAATCAATTTCGTTGTGAATGTGCAATGTATGTTTTGGATATGTAATGTATGTTATATTATAATAAAGGAAACGAAATAAATATATGTGTAGCCCTACCGCAATATTATGAGTTTCTCTGTGAAGTGTGAAAAAGAGAAATGGCAGTTATCACTGCAAAAATTACTTTAAACAATATTATCCGCAAAATTTATATTATTCGTGTTTATGATCCGCATAACCACGAATAAATATTACCTTATCAAAGTATTCATACACCGCCGGAATACTTCGAGAAGGAACCGATAGTGTTTTCTTTGTACAGAAAGAGAACCCCGCACATCAGCGGAAGCCGCCAAAAACCAGTATATCCGGCTCGAAGGACCAAATGTTATGTAATAGATGGTAATACATAAATTTTTCTTCGGCCAACGTGCGGACTTCTCGATCCTGTGTGGTCTTATACATACATACTAATATATAGCTAAACAAACTCACCCCAATTTCCTTGTTCTTAATGCATGTGCTCCCGGGAGCCCCTTTTGTTCCGATTTATAAATTATAATTCTCTTTGCCGACTCCGATAGTAGTTTTTCTTCAAAATCATGTCATTCTTCTTTTTTAATAATATTTGACAGTTTCTTTTACCCCACCGAAAAGATTTTATATTAGAATACATACTATATATATATATATATATATATATATATATATATATATATATATATATATATATATTTATGTGTGTTGTGTTGTGTGTAAATTAATTTGGCCGAATCTGTCCGCGCTTCCAAATAATGAACTAATAAAAATTAAACATGGATCATAGAAATCTATTTGGAATACAATAGGGATTTATTTATAAATCCATCGTGGACATTCCGACTTATCGGTCAGACACAATGTAGAACGAAAGATAGATTTAAGAACAGACCATTTTTAGAATGAGAGTCATAAGGTCTGGGTGATAAAGTTCAGTATAATTTCATCCAATAATGCAGACTAAATATGCAAACGTTAAACACAAGCAGCGTTGTTTTATAGAGTACTTTAAAAGAAGAAATTTGTTTTGAAAACAAAGAAATTGTTCGTCTCTGAATAAGCCTAACAATGACAAATAAAAGTCTAAGTGAAATATAAAAACTTCAGCATTTTATCCAGTTTTACATGAAACAATTTTATGCGCTTCGTCTGTGCATAATGTTGAATTCATTGCGAAATGTTTCAAAAGTACCCAGTTTTAATTATTGTTTTTATTTAAAATGGTATTAGCATAGATACAGACTATAATTATAATTTTTAACTAATAGTTAAGTTAAAAGTTTAATTTATACAGGGTCATTTTGATATTGCGTTAATACATGGAACCTTATAGGTATAAGTCGTTACATCTGCTAACATTGCGTCAAAAATCATTCATGAATAACAAAATGTTTTCACTAAAAATCCTACTTTTTATACTTTTTGATTTTTTTTATCCAATTTGTAGATTAGTGCGAATATGGCGTGTGCGTGAGTATATTTCTGACTGATACGTAATTTTGTCGTTGCAAGAATTCTCTTGGAGTAGGATTAACAGCCTTAAGGCATGTAAAATTAAAATTACTTTTATTTTGTATTCAACTTACACTTTTTTATTTTACATCTATAATACGAATACCGTTTTGTACGGTGTTATTTTAAACAATATAAATATGTCGTTTCACTTAGTAACAAAATATAAGGACATCCCTCCATAAAGCTATGTTATTTATCGTTTTTCATTTTCTCCAGATTACATTAATCAGATTGTTATAGTAACCGTATCCAAACGAAAGACTGTGTATGGAACATTGAGTGAGATTCTGTTTGATATTTTTTTGAAGTAATCTAAAGTTATATAATCCTTTTTCTTTTTATTCTGAACAAAAAACAATTTTACAATATATCTTATAAAATATTATGTAATGAACTTATTAATAAGGTACTAATTATTGTGAAATCTACACCGATATACTCTAAGATGTTTTTATTAGATAGATACGTTGTCCTAGCTTAATACTGGCAAGAGGAAAGCAAGGTAATTGCCCGATATTCACTTAGTCAACTTCCAACCACTGCCGTGGCTAGTCGGCTTACTAACTTTTGTATTTTTATGAATAAAATGCCTTCTTGTTTTTTTAGACGATGTACAAATTATACTCCAACTGTGAATGAAATAAACGTTTCATTACATACGTTAGTAATAAGTATACACTATTTAACTTATTTTTTAACTAATAAATGCATTTTATTCGACTGTCATGGCGACGGGGCAGTCGACGCTCGGGCCCACTCGGGCCCTATCAATGTCTGAAGCTGCTAGGGCTGTGATAATAGTATATAGTGCGCTGTTTTTATGCGCAATTTTGTTAGTCTATGACGCATCTATTTGTGAAACGTCATTGGATACACTACTGTTTATACTATACTATTTTTATATTGCTGGTACAAGGAAATTATATTTTACATCCGCCCGGATAGCGACCACCGTACACAAAGTGTTAAAACCCGCCATAATGGCCCACGTAAGTGTGTCGCGTTCCGGGATCAGCTTGGGTATAAGTTCCAACAAGTTGGCATAATTGCTTTGACTGCCGAAAGGTAAACATGTCTCGTCAGTCGACATTCTATTGGACTTAGGTGTAGAGGGGTCACTTTGCCTTGTACGTATGAAAAAAAAAAATAGTATCTTGGAGCTTCATTATGCGAGCTATAATGGTCACTGTCGAGTAATAAAAAACCTATTGTTTAATAATTCAGGTATTGCACTAGAATACTAATGCACAATAGCATTTAAAAGGCGTGGTTACACTATGTTTATGCTTGTTAGTGAGGTCACCCATGCAAAGGAATAAAACAGTAAACGTAAACAATAAATACAAACAGAGAATAAAGAAAATTTCTACATGTTTAAACAAAAGCAACTGAAAAACTAATTTAAAGCGCTTTTAACTTTTATACAACAGAACCCGTTCATGTTTGAATTGTTAATCATATTATGTTATACATTTGTCATACGAAATGCTCGCGCCACGCCTCCATTAGCATACTAAGCGTCGAAATAATTCCTTGAGCTTTGTATTTATTTGTGGAAGCCTAAAAATTGCGCATTCAATTAATTGCGACTTATGATATTGTTTACAGACAATAGGGGACCGGCCTTTGCTTGATTTTGTACATTAGGTATTCTATATGTAATGGTTAATAATACGAAAAAGAAACATTGCTGCGAAAACTGCATAAAAATTGGTTAAAAAATGAGCGAGCAATTCATATTTAAAATATTATAATGTACAGAAGTGGGCGCGATGTGGGGATATCGCTTCATCTCTTTCTTTCGCACGCGTCGTAATTCCCAATGACGTCACATGTGGGTATTTCGTCTCTTTTCTGTTTCTTGTAAATTACCCTTTCCACCGAAATTCAAAGACTTATAACTTGTTGATTTTTTACCGGATTTTAATAATTCTTTCTGTGTTATAATTTATAATATGTAAATATTTGATAATAGTTAAGAACAAAAATGAGTCCGGTACCCTATTAGATTATTTGTATTTTCTTCGCAGTTTTGCCCGCGTAAAGATCTGTTATCGAAATGAATTTTGCTAGCAACCAAGGAATATGTAGATCCTAATTAATAAAAAAAAATCAGCCCACTTAGAATGTCCGTAAAACACGAGTCATGACTCCATGTCGTTAGCTAATATTGATTTGTGATTGGTCGAAAGACCAATGCGTCAGTCACGTGTCAGTATTTCCACCAATCCCAGTAAACCATACGGGGCCGTATGGTTTTTGCCACATTCTAAACATAGTGATTATTTTTGGAGAGTTATAACTCTATATTTAAAGTCATAAACCTCTCTAAAATTATTAACCTTAGTATACTCATGTATTGTTTTTACGATCTAGGTCATAATGGTGATAAGAAACTACATTTTGCGGCCCCAGCCTGAACTATATAATACTTTAAACTGTGAATTAGAAATAATACAGAATCCTATCACTTAATAGTGTTGTTCGAAATTATTCATTTATAAGATAGGGTCGTATTAATAAATTCATCACACACTTGAGTCAAATCTCAAGTAGACATTTAATTTATTGAACTATTTAATGGACAAAGCTTAAGTTCTCATTTAAGAGGTTGTTCTCAACTGAGTCGATGTTGTTTAATCGACATAACTCAGCTATCAAAATCCCTCATATACTGTGACTTAAGATATCATTTGAGATGTTGTTAATATGTATTTAAGTAATAATGACGATCTTAATATACTGACTTTAATTCGACAGCGTCTCACTTCACTTCAGAGAAAACTGAGTTGCATCGTTTAAAGTACGGGCCATAGATAAACTAATTATGTCTAGCAAAACAAATTTATTATACTCAAAAGTCGCTATTGCAATATATAAAGCCTTCTAGCGCAACTTCGTCGAGGCTTAGTCACTTAAGACTTGCTACTAAGTTACTCCTCGTAAATTGTAGTTTTATCCTCAGGATAAGCACTATTGCAGTTGACAGTCATACAGCATTGTACAGTATCATATATTAGAGGTTGCTGAATCTATCTAGAAGGAGTACGTGATTAAGAGGAGTTAGTGTTTCTAGATGTGGTATATCAAGAATAACAAAAATATAAGCGATTAAATGATCTATTATAAAATCTTCAGATGGAAATTGATTTATCAATTCTCCGACTCAATTTATTATTTTAATTTTTTTCTCGTTAGAATGTGATTTTATTTTGTTTTGTGACCTTTTTTTTTATTTTATTTTTCACACATATTACTTATACCCAGTGTTATTAATTAGTGGACTTCACTGGATTTTGTAACACATTATTTTATTATTGATATTTTCTGTTTGTTTCCCAAAAAAAAAAAAATGTTTTAAACCCAAATACAGAGAAGCATTAAGTTCGCCATCTAATCACATCATGGTACGTAGTAAGTTAGCTTTTTTTTTGTTACGGGCACGTGACCTCATTGCACCTGATTGCTTATTAAAAAAAATATGAAAGATATTATGGTGTTATTTTTAAGACGAGCCGCCTGCCTGACGTCAGTTCTATTTGATGGATTTTAGAAAACCCACGCAATCCTTGCCTGTCCAGGTAACTTAACTATGACGCCAGATGTCGGAAAAACCGCTCTTTATTTGTTTGAAATCCCGACACAAGAAGGATGTTACAGGTTTGTCGCCTAAATCTGTCGAGTGAATCGATATTGATGGTTTTTTTTTTTATATTCATTCATAGGCTTTTGCAAAAAATATTCATAAAAAAATAATAAAATTGAATATTGAATTTAGGTACAACCTTAGTCAAGTTTAACTGCATGAATATACCTTTTTTATTTTAAATACATAATTAATTTTTGACGATACGTCATAGGCAAATTCTAATTTTTATAGCGATCTAGAGGTGCATAGCACGCGTCGTTTCTGGCATAATTTTAAGATCTAAGCGCATCTAGAAGTGCATATTCTTCGTCGTTGTGCTATCAATTTGCGTGAACGTGTTTACAAGCAAACTGTCTCTCCTTCTCTCTATTTATTCACTCTGCTAGACGCATGTGTGTTTTATCTGAGGAACTAATTTCATTCAATTTTCTTTAGTGTAACAATTGTTTAATTATGCTGTAAATTATTTTGCCGTATCAAGGGCAATAAGTCACGGTGGTCAATTTTTATTTCTACCTAGCTGACCCGGCAAAGTCCTGTCAACTATGAATTTGCAGCGCGCATTCTGTCAATCGCTGAAATTAACTTTTCTTAAATTTTCTAACGTTCCGCTCAATTTCCTTATTTTTTTTATAAGATCCTTCTCCTGACAATAACAAACACAACAAAAAAAATAATTATGAAATCGGTCCAGCCGTTCACGCGTGATGCGATGACCAAGGGAAATAGAGATTCATTTTTATATATAGATTTAGACCTATATATTTAGACCTATATTGATCGTTTAACGTAATGTACGTTAAACGGACTTTCTTTCAATATAGGTTTCCAACATTTATGTAAATTATAAATGTATTTTCTTGTTTGATAAACAGCAGTAAGGACGATGAGTTAATCTAGTTAACGATGTAAGCAAAACCGCTTTTTCTGACTTACTGCTCTTTCGATTACCATAGCAGGATTGTGTAATAAAATAGGTGTGTATTATTGAGTTGATACAAATGTCCGCAGGTTCAAAACCCAAGGGCACACATCTCTGACTTTTTTAAAAATTATGTGTGTATTGTTTGTGAATTATCATTATTATTATTGTATCGGAAACCTGCACACCTGAGAAGTTCTCTATAGGAATTTCGAAGGTGTATGAAGTCTACCAATCCGCACTAGGCCAGCGTGGTGGATTAAGGCCTAAATCCCTCTCAGTAGTAGAGGAGGCCCGTGCCCAACACTGGGACAGTAAGCAATATAGGGCTGATATTTTTATATCTGGATTGATATTGGCATTATTATAATTAAAATACACTGTTTTGATGATAAATCTTAGACTTGCGTTAACAACGTGTATTTTGCATTTATTTTGATTAACGCGCGCTTAGAGCGTGTTAACATAATAACGCCCCGAACAAACTAAGACCCCGTCCAGGTACCCGATTCCCTATGCCATAAGTTATTTTAAAGTTTTATTTATTTATTCATAGCTATTATTAATTATTACATCAGTTCACGGCGGCTGCACTAGGCTCCAAGCAGTAGACCAAATAAGAATTAGCAATACATACACTTTCATTAGGCGACCAAAACAAAGTTCATAACAACACGTAACGCACATCGTCGCGTTTATGACAACTGAAATTGGTATACAGAATACGGAGTCTACGCTAATTTCAAGAAGATAACGCAACACGACCGAGTTAAGAGTTTAATTCATCGTAAAGAATAAGGCCTTAAATCAGAAGCGCTTCGCAAGCCTTTATAACTACATGTATAAGAAAGAAAAGAAATTTATTTTGCAACAAACACAAGTTACATACACATAACAGACATAAAAAATTACTTAAAACTATATTTGTCACAAAAAAGGCACCAACTCAACAATATGCAGACAGTGAAGTTAGTTCTGGTCTTCCGTTGTGCCTTTTGTTAGAATGACGTGACGGAGGACAAAAAATAAAATATAAAATAATAACATGTATGTTGTATGTATTTTGATGGGGGTGTTCAAATTTAAACACCGCGTAAAACTGTAGTAGTAAACTAAACGCGCGTTAAACGCCTGTCATTGGCGAGATCTGAAAATAAGTGGCAATGAAAAAAAAGTATAAATACTTTTCATCAACTTGCACGATTTAGATGGGCATGGGTGGATTTACATTTAAAAATGAACCATTAATCATCATTAACTGTTGGTTTAGAACTGAACATCGGCTTCGTCCAAAAATTTCCAGACCAACCAGTAAGAAGTTACTTGCATCCACTATTATTTAAATTAAAACCCACAACATGAAATATCCAGTTAATTATCGTCAGTTTCCTTAGACGCTTACGGATTTCCTGTAGTGAATTGCAGACGTCACAGGGACGTTTGTACTGACAATTAAGATGTGGAAATTCATAAGATTCAAACTTGGCGTTGGCTTGCAATGTTTCAAGATGAGTCAGATTAGAAGACCTATTGTTTCTTAGAGCGCGTCGTCTAAAGCAATCTGTGTTTCTAGAACTACTCATTATATATAGAATATTCTGGAATTTAGACTAGAAAGTAGCAAGTGGGTTCATATTGCTAGAATTGTGAGCGTTTACAACCTTCCCAGTACCGCACTGTGACACATTCGAGATCATTGATTTCGCCAAACAGCGGACGGAGTGGAATGGTATATATAGAATGTTCTAGAATTTAATCTAGAAGAAAGCAAGTGGGTTCATATTGCTAGAATTGTAAGTGTTGATAATTTTCCCAGTACCGGTATCAAGTTCGAGGTCATTGATTTTGCTAAACAAAGGGCAAGGCGGAACGGCGACGCGACGCTGAACCATTAAATACTATATTAACCCGGCGAGCGTGTGGTGAAAAAATGTAACAAGGAGTATGAGGCAGGGTATGACATACCCCTTAAAAAAATTGGCTATAAAACTTGTTTCTGAAGAAGTATTATACTATTTATTTTTTGGTATAATAAGACAATACCATCATAACGCATTGGAAATAAAACAATCGCGCCATTTTAACAATTTTATTTTTTTACCTCGATGGAAATAAGTCACTTTGAATTTCAAACAAACACTTTCAGTCTCTTAAAAACTAAAAGGAACTAAAGTAAAACCAGTTTTATGATAAAAAAAAACTTTATCGTATGATAGAATATGAAATAATTATCTTTATAAACTAAAAAAAATCACAAAAAACATTTAGGAACATCTTAGGAACTGGAGATAAAATCTGTGCAGTTTTTGCAAAAAAACGTTGCATGCTCCACACTAATAGCCTTTCCTCAGCTTGTTCATGAGTATTTTGTCTTATGATTATTTTTGTTGGGGTAATCTCTACATCTAGTAAAATTACCCAGGAACATTTTGAGTCGATGAAAGTGATTCGTTGATCTGGGAAGAAATTCTCTGACGTATATAAATCGGAATATATATTTTTTGTCATTTCACATCTTCAGGTGTTCGTAAACTAAAGCCAAGCCTAAGTTACGGATGAAATCGGTCCATTTAGTGTCTTTGCCCTGATTTTCACGAAACATAGGACCCCTGGGGGCCCGTGGGCCCCCTCTCAGGGGATCCGCAAGTAAAATAAAAGTTAAAAGAAAAACTATAAAGTGCACGCTTTTGCACTCTTGTATATCTAAAAAATAAATACAGAAGTAAACTGCTAGTAAAAACAAATTTAAGAATCCAACTGAACAACATCAACCCAAACATTACGACTTTGGTTGCAAAAAAGGTCGCATAAGATGGCATTAGCGGTCCGCACTAAATAAAAGTTTGCGAAACCCTGTTCTAGTAAATACATCTTCTATCATGGACCGAAGTTGTTTTTTTCTATTTTCAACATCCATTTTCTATTAAAATCTACAATTAAACAAAGAAAATAAGTTAAAATAGCAGAAAAAGCAATTTTAGTTTTTGTCACACCAACTATGAGGCGGGGTATCACATACCCGAACTCAGTTTGCAAGCGTGTAACTCGAATGCAGGTTGCCGCGACACTGTGATCACGCCACTATTACCTTCCGCAACCCTGTAACTCCAGCTACTCAAAGAGACTATAAGTTTGAAAGTCAGGCGCAAAAAATATACGCCAGTAATTAACATGGGGGGTATGACATACCCCGCCACATGCTCGCCGGGTTAACTTAGAATATGTTACTTAGAGCCGACGCGCTCGGTGCTCAAAGCCACGACTCTCTATCTATATAGAGAGTCGTGGCTCTCTATCTATATATTCCTATGAATGGAACGTAAGTCTGATGCATAAAATGGAATGTAAAGTGCGTGAGCGATAAAAAATAAAGAAGTATGATTGACAGACATAGTTTAGAAAGGACGGACAAAAGACTAAAAAAATAAAAAAAAAATATTACTTGAAAAGATTTTTTTTAAACTCCGAATTTATATTAACTATAGTATATCACAAACTGTTCACGTCTCGTCAGCGTTGCGTCGTCGTCCCACCCCGGCCCCTCTTTGTCGACACCATAATTCCGCAATCTCTCACCGCACCCAACGGCTATCTTGACAGTGCACATGATACACTCATTGGTAAGTGATCAAACGTGAATGTGTGCAGTATTGCGAGTATTGTACTCGTGAAGAGTATGTTTCACACACTCACGCCTTTGATCCCCGGGGGTAGGCAGAGGCGCAATTACTGAACCGACTTTCCGCTGTGTGTACTTCGCCGCATTTTGTGATAGGGCGCTAGCCTATCGTCATATATCGCCGGACTGATACTGAGCAGAACAATCCAATATCATTTTCTCCGACCAGGGATTCGAACCCAGGACCTCGGAGCGATGTCGTATCGCACACGCTATTCAACTACATCACCGAGGCAGTCGAGGTTATGTTACAATTATAATTTGTATATATATATTGGAATTGTTCATATTTTAGATTATGGGTATTATGTTATTATTATTTTTATTATTCATTGATGACTGAAAAAATCATCAAAGATTTCCCGATCGACCTATTAGAAGCGACCCTTATTCGGCGACCTCTTGCGAGTTTTATAAGATCATCTGTCCACAACGTGGGTGGATCGAGATATTATCAGACGCTGCGTTTGCCAGCTTTAGAAAAAAAAATAATTATATTAAGATGAAAATATAACAATAATAATATCAGCCCTGTTTTATACACTGTCACACTGCTGGGCAAAAGCCTTCGCTACTATCGAGAGGTATTAGGTCTCAGTCCACCACGCTGGCTTAGTGCGGGTTGGTAGACTTCACACACCCTCAAAATTCCTATAGAGAACTTCTCAGGTATATAGGTTTCCTCACGATGTTTTCTTTCACCGTTGAAGCAAGCGATAATTCACAAATAATACGCACATCATTTTAGAAAAGTCAGAGGAATGTGCCCTTGGGTTTGAATCTGCGGACATTCGTCTCGGCAGTCCATGCCATACCCAACTTTGCTATCGCCTCTGTATTATTAAATTAAAATACAGGGTAATTTTGACATTGCGTTACTAAATGAAACCATATTCGTCTTCTTGCTGACATTGTGCCAAAAATCATTCATTAATATCGAATATTTTCACCAAAAATCCTAGTTTTAGTTTTTTTTATTTTTTGACCCTGCATATTGAAGTTTTATTAGTGTAATGACTAATAAAATCCAGGCTGAACTATTATGAACCAATTTAAATCCAGACTTAGTGAACCCAATTACGATCTGGTATCTTGATACGGTCCCATTAACAAGGACATTGTAATATAACGCAGAGCAATTTACTCGCCGACACTACGCACACTTAATAATAATTAGACTACGCAGAAACATATTGGTATTAATTTAATACAAGGCGTTTACATATGAGCGAGATTGTAATCAGTTTTGTTTCGTAGTTTAAAACGAGGTTGTATAACTTTATAAAGGGTATCCCCATCAAAACGAAACGCTCACCGTATTTTTACAAGATATCTATTCGATATAAAATACATTAGAAAAAAAACATTATATTTCTAAGTTGTTATTTTCATTTTGGTTGTTTAATTTTTTATAATGTGGATTCTGTTTCATTAATTTCTTAGAGAAAATGCCACTAAAATTGTTGATTCCATGCATCTCTACCGAAAGTACACATCATAATATTAACTTGCATATTAAATAGACGATATAATAAGAAACATTTTGGGAGTTTAAAATTTTCAAGAGTCAATTATTTGTATATTCTCGCCCGTAAGTCGTGTGCCATAAACGTACGAAACGAATACTCAAGGCCGTTTGCTCGGGTCAGGCGTTAAATATATCGTCTAATTACATAGTAAAATGATAAATATTACTTGTGTTAATTATACAAAGTAAGGAAAGAAATTTATATGAAGCTAAAGCTACGTTACTGCATAACATTTATGTTGTAGATAAGTCAGGTGAAATTAAGGTGAAAATCTTTTATATTTTAAGGATAGGCATTTATACGAAGCTAAAGGTACGATACTGCATAATATTTATGTTGCAGATAAGTCAGGTGAAATGAAGGTGAAAATCTTTCATATTTTATCATTTTATTACTACCTTTACGCCAATTGCAGACGAATAACTCAGCCAAGCTAATTTAGATTAACTCTTAAGGCTGATAACATTACATAGAATATAAATTCATTTACATAGTTTATTGTCTGCACACAGGTATAAAAATACATAGATATTAGCAACGCGACTTAAACTAAATGTAACATAGCGCAGTATCAATAAATGAAATTCAGCTTTAAGGAGGATCTCAAGTAGACATTTTTTGTAGTATGTTGTATTAACATTGCAATCAATTCAAATTATTGTTTTGCAATTTTGAACTTTGGAGTCATTATGGATAAGAACAAAAATTCTTTCTCTAATAGTCAAAGTTTGTTCTTAGTACATTGACGCTTTATGCAGAGACAATGTGTAAATTATATACGACCTAATAGACATAAGTTGTTATCACAAGTAACTATCTCGTGGGATCGTAATACTTTAACCGTATTTCAGTAAAGTTATGGTTTATGACACGAAGGACCATCGTTAATATTCCTTATGAAATCCCTCTTGGTTTCTGGATTGAGCCGCCTTGTTTATGTTGGAATGAAATGAGTATCGCAAAGAAAAAAAGGCAAGTCACTTTCCGGTTATATTTTGTAAATCATATTGCTATATAAATTATATTAAATAATCTTAAATTGAAGTGAAAAGATCTCAAGAGAGTGAAAAGGAAAATGAACAAAAAAATTCATTCAAATCAACATAGCTCGTGAACAATGAAATTTATAAATAGAACATTCCGCATTCTGCAACGAAACATATAAATCTAAACATATATAAAAGAAAGATTGCAATGAAATATGTACGTCATTCGTTACGATCTTGGAACCGTGACATTAATATTGTCGCTTTGGCTCCCTAATGCACCCCATATAAATACGTGTAAGTGGGAACGGCGCCGAGAAGCCATAAAAGCCCCTTTGATTTTATTACTGAGTGTGGAACTTTATTTGATTTTTTTAATGTTATCACAATTATTGAGGTTTGCTGGTAAAGAGCGCATTTCTGTGAGATTCGATATTTAGTAACGGTGAATAAAAATATGGCTTCGGTTTCAGAACTGGACCTTTGATTCCTTTGATTAAATCTGTTGAAGTTAATTTTAGTCTGCAGAATTTATGTTTTCGTATGCAATATTTGTTAAGAACTCCCCAATGACAATTGACTGGACAATTAGTCTATAAGTGAAGGTCTATTAATCCTTCTAATAAATTAAGCAAAATCCTTTCTGATTCAAAAAGGGTGTTATATTGGCCTGTTGTTGAAATGGATCTAAGCAACATGACAGAAAAACGGGGCGGTATGCATTTAAGGACAACTCAACGGATTTTGTTGAAATAGAAACGTACGAAAAAAAAATCTAAATAGTTTTAGACAAAATCGATTTAACTTCGCACATGGATAAACTAGATATAGCATTTTTAAAAAATGCATCTAAATTCTTTGAATAGATTTAGCAACACTCATATCAATGGGTGGGAAACAAGTGGTGGATGAGTTCCACATCTATACGGGTCTGTGCTATGGATTCAGAAGTTAGTCTTGTATCTAATTTTAGTGTTATTAGCTATGTGACTATTTGAATCTGTTTCGAAGCTCATAGTTTTTAGAGTCCATACCTATTTCATATAACATAGTATATTGTAATGAATGCTGAAAAAGTTTTTCCGAGATAAATATTTTCCCGAAACAAAATGTCTTTAATTCTCAGGAGTAATGCAGATTTCCTAGTAGTGAAAAACATTTTAAAACCAGTTCAGTAGTTCCAGAGATTAGCTCCTACGAACCTACAAAACAAACCCACAATCTTTTCCTATTTGTAATATTAGTATAGATAAACCTGCGCTATACTATTTTCCATATCGACGAAGACAGGAAAATAACAAAATTGCAATATCTGTGATGGATCGTTCAATAACATTGACCACGTGAGAAATATGGGGCTTAAACCTATCGATACAATATCTCACGAGATCTCAAAGGCGGTAGGTTTAAGATGAGTTAAGATGAGTAGCGATTCGATCGTACGGTCTTACCGATACGTTTTCACTGTCAAATCTACATAAGTTAATTTCTATAAAATCGCTAGGAGATAACAATAATTAATATAGATAGAGACTACAATACCAGATTTAATAAAAACCTCACAAATGATAAGCTATATTTCACAGGAGGTTAACAAAATTTTGTATGGGAGCAAAGGAACAAAAAATATTACGAGATTACACTGCTTACTGAGAATATAACGTTCTCGTCTGCACGTGGTGCATGATAAAGCCGCAATATAATTTTGTGAAGGATTAACAATCCAATTCTATATTTTAAAAACACAGTCCAATAAAGGTTTATTAACTAAATTGATCTACGTGCTTATTTAGAAGAACATCATCAAAGGGGACCTCTAGCAAATACTGTATGCCTACTAACTCTGTATTTGAAATGAATAAATAAATAAATATAAACAATTTATGAACAAAATAGAAAACAAGATCATGGGACGTTAACTGAAAATCGGCCTAAATAACATTGACATAAATTATTAAAATGAAATGTGTTGTTAATTCAAAGAAACAATTTAATTTAATCGTTGTCATCCACTTCCCTAAAGGGCCAAGGTTCGCACCGTGATTAATTCCGCCCTTTGAGACCAGAGGTTTGCAAATACGAACCCTTCATGCCACCTGGCGCTAATCTCATACATTATTCATTTAATAGCCACTTCTCAGGGACTGAAGTCTTGCTAATGGAAGAAGCAAGGAGACTAAAGAAATATCGTTAAGTGGATAGCATGGAATCTGTTACTACGAAACTGATACTGAAAATATGGATGTTATGGACAGCGTGGAATTTTTTAATATAACGGAAAATGTGGAGGTTGAACTAGAAATGGATTGTCGCAGAGTTATTTGTATCCTCGGACTTATGATATGGCTTTAAAATAGAAATATCCTTATTTTTTTTTTGGTAAAGGCAGCTATTGAGAAATCTGGTATATTGCCGATTATAAAGAAAAAAATTATTTAAGTCTATTATGTCCTTAACGGCTTTTCTCTGGCTGCTAAAAGTAATAAAATCTATAAAATTTTCAAAATCGGAGCAGTATCTATAAGCGCGTTTGAACAAATAAATCAAATCTTCAGCTTTGTATTCTATCAGCATTGATTACAATTGCATTCACTTAGGCATATCGACTGAGCACAAGAAATTCTATCTAATGCAGTGCTATGACCAATCTTCAATCACTTTACTGAAAGAAACATTCCGTCGTTCCCGAACTAATTTTAATGACAATCGTACCCGTTATAGTAAATTATTTATTTTGCAGCAACTTTTTCTTTCTCTTTTTTACTGCTGTCACCTGGGAGATTAAAAAGTATATGAGACTTTTATTACTAGTTTGTTAGGGATATGACCCTTATCATCCATTCATAAAGTTTGCTTTTGGATTACAAGTTTAATAAAAAAAGGAAATTGCAAAATAAAGTCACGTACTACCGCATTTTAGTTCCTGACATGTCCATTACAAATGTAATTATTTTTATATCCCATTCAATTAAAGTTGTTCCATTTCTCCCCAGCTCCCCCTTTTATCGGACTTCGTGTCTTAGACAGGATTCACTAAGAATAGTTGTTTAGTCTTCACTTTCCAATTTGGTGTTGTGTGTTCTTGGTTCTTGAAACTAAGAGTTTTGATATAAGTGGATGTAAGGTTTAGTAAATTACTCTTGGAATTTCTATTGGGATCGGTTTATTCGTTGAGTGTGAGAATAGGTTGTTGGCTGTAAACCGTTAAAATTCTGGGTTCGATTCTCAATATATTTTTGAATTTTACAATTAAAGCAACCCGCCGTAGTGGTCTCCGTAAGTGTGTCGCGACCATATATGGTTTCAAACTGCATTTTACGATCGGTGGTCTGGCTTCAATATAATTATAATTGATTAAAATAAAATGAACTATCACTGACTACAGAAATACTTTCACAACGATGTCACCAACCAACCAACAGTACAAGTCAATGACTAACTGCTTTGATCTGTCAAACGCTCAATATTTTTATAGCAAAAAGTGTCACAAATATTTTCAAAAAATATTTTTATTCTAACAATATATACTTTTCTTTCCCGTTCAATTTTCTTTCAAAGGTCAGGTACGTATCTATTTATTTGTATCTGCGTTATTTTTCGAAGCTGACTTCCTTAAGCAGAAGGTTTCGATGTGATGTATAGACTGACTGCCTTCTAAAACGATATTTCAGTGACATACCTGAATAATGAACTCTGGTTCATGGACCAAAACCTACAAAGTTTAAAACAAATTCCCCACAGATATGTTAGTTATTAACTTTGGCATAACACATTAGTTTCGTTGGACCTTGAGTGGAGTCTAGCTAGACGTATTTATCCTAATTACAGACTTACCCACGTCGCACACTGATACTCCGAGAATTTATTTCTAAAAAAGCTAGACTTCAATGACGAAGCGTCCATACAACCCGATTCTTTCTGGCTTTCCTTTTGGATTTATTTACGTTTGTCTTAGTTTTATTTATAAGTAGGTAGATTTTAAATTGGTTAACTAAGGCTATTTTTGTTTGACACAGGTTACTTTTGAAAAAAAAATCACCCTTCACCACTACTAGACATTTACTGTGAATCTTCATCTTCCTTCAAGCAAACTATTTTAGAAAATATTGATAGATAATAATATAATTACAAAGAATCATGACAATAATAGCAATAATATCTAACTTCTATAAAACTTGGACATATGTATATTGGTACATTTATTGATTGATCTTAAATGATTTCATCTTATATTGAAATTTGTTTTTATGTACCTAAAAGCATATTATAATTTCCTGTTATTCAAATTGCAATTAATCTAATACTGTTTTATTTTCTTTTTTTTATGAAAAAATAAATTTCTTCGGCAATTCTTAACAATTAAAAAAATAAAGTGACCGATTCTGTGGGGTAATTGTATTGTGTATGTGGTACGCCTTTTGCTCTGACATCTAGGGTTCAAATTCCGGTTCGGACTATGTTATTGGGTTTTCTTTTCAGCATGACCCATGTCTGAAATTTTCGCCCGGTATGGCGATACGCTCCTACCCTATCATATATATAATGAGACGAAACACACTCGGCGTAAAGTGCCCTGGATGTACATCTGCCTACTCCTTCAGGGATATATGCGTGATGTATGTGTGTTTTTTTTTTTTCAGTAAAGGACACAGTTGAAAATTTGTACCAGAAAAGGTTTAGAGGTCTCGAGCAACACCTTCAGTACACAATATGCCGTCACTAAATCTTTATTATTCTGCACCAGACGGTCCGATTTAGTTCTTATTAACTTTGTATAGCCAATTCAATTTGAACGTTCACGTCGCTCCATTTTCAGCTACAAGTGAACTGCTGCCGGATTAATTTCATTGGGACAGCTTCGCTTTAATCCTTACTGGGTTACGTTCGCGACTGTCTTCTTGAAAGTATTTTTAAATTAACTTACGTTTTGAGCCTACTGAGGTAGATAAAAGCCTATGTTGACCCAGGACTAGCACATATACCATTTACAAGACTTTCCCGCCCTCACACCCACCACTACAACTCCTGTAAGCCAGGATCAGCAGTGGCACGCATTTTATGACACCAAGCAGTGAAGCTCGGCGAGTCTCAGGGAAAACTAATATGTCATTATCCCGCAACGAAATTAATCAAATAGAAAGATAGGGAGGGGTTGAAAATATGAATTGTCCACTTCCCTCCGTAGCATATACATAGACCACTTGTCAAATTTGATTCAAATCCGTTTAGCGGTTACTGGATTTACTTTTAATTTACTTATTCATTGACCGTTAACTGATAAGCGGCTGTCGGCAGTTCTTCGAGAGCGACTTCAGTGGGCATGAAATAAAGACGTTTTTTGTTTATTATTTTTTTTAACAGCCCGATAATACAAGAGGCTTTATACGTAGGGCTTTTATTAACATCTTTTTTCGCATTTTAGACACTATTGCCAGTGGGCGTGAGTCGAAATTTGGCAAAACAAAAACATAAAAGTACATGAATATATATCAACATTCAGATATCATACATATTATAAAAGATTCCCTTTTTCTATCTGTTTGTATGTTATCGATTTTTTCAAAATCTACTGAACGGATTTTTATGAAATTTTGTATGGAGATAGTTTAAGACCCAGGGAAAGTTATAAGCTACTTTATATTCCGGGAAAATATAAAGCGGGAATTATGCCCCGAAAAACTCTTTCATGTGGGCGAAGCCGCGAGCAAAAGCTAGTATATAAATAATAAAATATAGGATAAACATTGCTATTGCGATAGTTTTGAATCTTCTATTTCAGATTTTCCGTCTGTAATAGATACTATGATGACAGCTGACGGCGCTAACTGAAGTATATTATCACTTATCAGCAAAATCCAATATTAATTTAGTAATTTAAATTGGAATTTCATTAGTTATCAGCTTTGATTTACTATAATTAATTAGAATAGTAATAATATGTTAATCATTGTTCGACGATAGGTATATAACTATACGGAATGATTTTGATATTCCGTTATAAATTAAACCACATACAAATTTGTATTTCCTGTGCTAACATTGTGCCAAAAATTGAATAGCGAATATTTAAAAAAAAATCACGATTTAACTTTTTTGATCGTTTTGTAGTTTTGTGCAAATACAGCGTGTGCGTGAATGTATCTCTAATTGAATGTGTGACGTTGCCGCTGCGACGAATTCTCTAAGAGAAGTAGTAGTAGTGTCATTTGGGCGTGTAAAATTAAAATTACTTTACATTGATGTTTATTTTGTTCGAAACTCATCCTTTTTATTTACATCTACGGTTTCAGTTACTAATTGTCAAGTGGTATTTTCAAGAAGAGAAGTACCTATGTCGTTTAAGTAGCGATAAAGTAGATTACTTACCTAACAAGAAACCTTTGAAACGATAAATATGTAATACTTCAATTTCTTACTAAAAATTTGAGCACCTTTTTAAAAATCGGTTAAAAACCAAAAGTCTATTTGCGATCTATGTACGATGTATCCACTCGATAAAACCAGCTGCTATGAGAGGTTCTGCACTAGCATACTATTTATTGTACCTATTATATAGGTATATCCTCCCATCACAATGTAGTTGTGAACTCCGCAATTTTTCGAAGCCCAATAATTGAGATCCAATTTAAAACAGTAAGAAATCAATTTGGTCATCCTTGGAATTCAATTTTGTCGACTTTAACTTCGATGTTCGGCGATGGTTGTCGAAAATCTTAATGTTCTTCATGTAATCGAGTTTAAATATAACATCTTTTTTTTTATTTTAAAACTCTGTAATATTTAAACTCTATTAATTAATTTATTACTAAAAAATATTAAATTTTCTATCAGTCAGAGCACTGAATATGACACTGACTTATAGCGATAAGGAATTGTGTCAATTTTACAGACTAAACAATTTTACTGGTTCATCTCTACCGGATAACATTGATGACGAGTACAATAACCATTGTTTGCATATATTCGATACGATAAATAATATACTGAAATTGATAAACGGATCAAATGAACTAGTAAACCGCATGAGCAATATTTTCTAAAATTTTCTTCAGTTTCAGCATTACTGTCCATGAATTAAACTACGTAACAAACACAGAAAACTAGTCCCCAACGAAAGTCGCGTCATTAGTAACTAAATGCAACACAAATTAGGTCTACGAGGGGACATATCTATGTTAGGGTCTAATAATGACCCTCCTAATGAGGTGAGGTCCGTCCGTATTTCAAGCTTTACAAATTACAGGGACGCGTAAATATTTTGCGAGAAATACCCAGGGTCTTGTAAATGTAAAGTGCTTTACAGTCATTTATTTTTAGTTCATGGAATTGAGATGGTACGTAAATACATACTAATTGTATTTATATATTACTAACTTTTTTTCACAGCTTCGCCCGTGTGAAGGAGTTTTCCGGGATAAAAGTCCTGCTATATATTTTCTTTAGTACTTATAGTGTTTTCAATAAGAATTTCTAAAGTATGAAAAATAACCAACAAGAAAATTTTACAGCGATGCGTCACTTGTTCTTGAGTAAATGTGACGCGTCTCAACGTTTTATTAACTCATCATCACTTGACTATCAACTGATAAACGGCTACAAGCAACCCATTGAGAGCGACTTTAAGGGTCATGATATAAAGTCCATTTTCGTTAAGCAATTTCGCAGCCCGGACAATCTATGGGTTATAATAAACCAATCTCATCTTTGAGTAGGATCTTAAGTAGTTATTTAAGGTAGTGAACTAATAAACAAAGCCTGTGTTGTTATTTAACCGCGTATTATCCACTTATTCGGCGCAATTTAATTAACAAAACTCCTCTGTCTAAATCTCTTACATACTGGACTTAGGATATCATTTGAAATGTTGTTGATATATTGTGTTTATTGAGTAGCGAGTATCTTAAGATGCTGACTTTAACTTGACAGCGTCTCAGCTGGTGCGGCACTTCGAGCCGAATCTTCGTTCATTTATTAATACGGCTATAACCAGAGTTGTTCTCATCTTGAAGTTCACTTATTAATAATAATAATAATAATATCAGCCCCCTATTATGTACTTGCCCACTGCTGAGCACGGGCCTCCTCTACTACTGAGAGGCATTAGGCCTTAGTCCACCACGCTGGCCTAGTGCGGATTGGTAGACTTCACACACCTTCGAAATTCCTATAGAGAATTCTCGGATGTGCAGGTTTCCTCACGATGTTTTCCTTCACCGTTAAAGCGAACGATAAATTCACAAAGAATACACACATGATTTTTTAGAAAAGTCAGAGGTGTGTGCCCTTGGGATTTGAACCTGCGGACATTCGTCTCGGCAGTCCGTTCCACACCCAACTAGGCTATCGCCGCTTCACTTGAGAGATAATAATCCCTCTGAGATGCCGTTTGTAGGATTGAGCATTATTATTTTTTAATCCTTCGTAGATTATAATGAAAGTTAAGCAATTTGAGAGTCGGAGACAAAACATATTTGTTATTCGCTGTTTAATAACGATTAATGTTGGCAGGGATAATATATAAATTGAATTAATGATTCGCACTTTAAAATGATATATTAGTGTTAAAGTAATTTGTAAGCTACTTAGTTCATCAATCAAAGACGTCAGGTGTCCCGAAGCGCTTTTACCATGTACAGTATTTTTTAAACCTAAAAAGGACTTTATTTTGTAAAATTTAAAATTTAAACTGGTTAGTTTAGCAAATCTTTAAAAAGCACGATTAGTGTTTGGTATAATATTATAGTAGGTACTTTATTTTCGATGGTCATTGTAATTAGAACATTATTGATATCGTAAAAGAGTATTATTAGTTAAATTTTTGACGACATTTCCAAAGATTTTCCAAAGGCAGGAAGTATATCCTAAAATCACCATCTGTGTAACGAGATGTTACATTTCCGCATCGGAAATGTTTGTTTGAATACCAAATGCGCTAGAAGTACACACATATACCTACACAAACATACAAACATCCTTTATCCTGAAGGAGTAGAGAGAGATGTAACCAGGGCCCCCACCTTTCGCCAGTATGTTCCGTTCCATGGCTCAAATTGGGCATGGATCGGCCCCTATCACATCATGATGTGATAGGGGCCGATCCTATCGCCATATCGGGCACAAATTTCAGACTCCAGACTCCTGAGCAGAAATACTCAATATCAATTTAAAGCAGCGGTATCAGTATGTCACCGAGGTAGCCAAAAGGATGGACAAAATACCATATACCCAATGTACAATTCGCCATACAATAAATTTTTTTTTGGTCTGACTTTAGTAATAAATCCCAGCCAGTTTATATCCGGGAAACACATACACACACGCACACACACTCATACAAGTTACGAAATGTATTAAATTATTTATACAGCTAGGATCATAGCCTTCTTGGATAAGGGAATTCTCTTAGGAGTAACTATCTACGTTAAACATTCATTGACAAAAGAGGCCCTTGACGAGGGTCTCGCGTCTCAACTATCGGTTATAAAATATGTAGAGGTTTGAAAATAACAGGAAATGGTGGAAAATTATATAATGGAAAAGAAACTATTTTTGCCGAAATATAATAAGTGGTCCCACTTCATTCATTCATCCCCCGTGACTGTGAAGGCTGCAAAGTGATAGTAAATCAGAAATAAGTAATTTCGTTTGTTTTTAACTGATCGCCCATAATATCATAGTCGAAGTTTCGTTTTAAGTAATGCAGCAAGATGCTGTCTTTTAGGTCTGGGTGATCCATTACAAATATAAAACCTATCTACAGCATTATAACTTAAAAAATGTTTTGCTAAATTTTAATACTGCATTTATG
This sequence comes from Manduca sexta, assembly GCF_014839805.1. Taxonomy (NCBI): domain Eukaryota; kingdom Metazoa; phylum Arthropoda; class Insecta; order Lepidoptera; family Sphingidae; genus Manduca; species Manduca sexta. The sequence goes on from NC_051124.1 coordinate 9,411,497, forward strand.
GCCTATGTCAATAACCGATCCCAATCTCAATGTTAGAACATATCCCGACAATAAACCAATCAAAAGAAATCTTTATTATGATTGACAAATTTTCGATATATATCGAAAAAGCGATTGGGAGCGTATTTAGAACAGCGGTTAGAAGATTCTCGGTGCATTCTCTATGTAATTTTAAAATGTCGGTACCCTATTCAAATCAACCCTGTTTAGAAGTCATTTTAAATTAAATCCAATTGGAACGTTAAGTACTGAACTGATAGGATAACGACCGGAAGTTGTTCGAAATTTAAATTAAAACATTTAGACCCGAACAATCAAACGGACCGTCGTTTAGGATATTAGTAAAACTAGTTTAATAAAACTTTAATAATTGCATTATCGGCCATGTGGCTGTTACTAAAGTAAGTACTCGGTGAATTTAAAAAAAGAATCATTTAAAACCATTTTGCGTGCGAAGAGTAAAAAAATACCTGCATTAGTAAAATATGCTTTCAAATATTGAAATAAAAAAAATTACGGATTTTATAATTTTCTCTCGACGTTCTGAAGATGCAGCCTTCGTGGTCACGGGAGGGACTGAGGTGTTTGTTGGTCATCCGAAAAGTCAAAGTTACAATATCTACCTGCATTTTACATTTTTTTTTTAATTTAATCATTATTAACAGTGTTTCCAATTAAGTTTCTAAAAAAATCAACTGTTTATTAATAAAATATCTTTTACCTAACTGTCAAAATTTAAAATTTTACATATTTCATAAATAAAATTTGAATAGCTTTCCTACTACTTATTAAAATACATTGTTTTATATTGTTCAGTCCAAAGAAATTTTTCTCTCCAATGTTAACTGCAATAATTGCATCAAATCAGTTGTCTCCACTACAAGCAGTTGAAACTAAAGAAAAATTGTCTCGTTACGACCACAATGCCAATTTACATTTGAAATGAACCCCTTTTGATCCGACTTAATGAGTCCTTTTGAGACAATTCACATTACATTTGAAACGTTCTGTGCAGTTAACATAGTTCTTGATGACATCAATTTACATTTAATGTCAATTGATAATATTGATCTTGCACTATAACATTGATATGCTATACTCAAGGTTTTTAAAGTCAAGGTTCTTTTTTTATCAATATATAGCTTTTGCTTTTAGTTCCACCTGGGTAGAAATATTTTCCCATATTAAAGTAGCTTATACGAAAGCATTCTATTGCTGCTTGAAAGACGAGACGAGCTTGCCATTTGCCTGATGGTAAGCGATACGACCGCCCATAATCAGTAGAAACACCATCCAACACCTAGAATCATTTACAAAGTATTGTTTGGTATTCCACTGCGCTCGCCATCCTGAGACGTGAGATGTTAAGTCTTATTATGTCCAGTAGTTACACTGGCTTCAATGCATTTCACAATGGTGAATACACACTGCTACTTGGCGGCAGAAATAAACATTGTGGTGGTCCCTTCCCAGACCGTCTGTCACATATCAGAGACCTTCCATCAGTAAAATCGGGATCTATCGATTTAAACTAGCTGTTTAATAACCCCACTTTAAAGATATTCATTAGATGTCTCACTTTATATTTGACAATTTGTTCTCTCCTAAAATATCCGGTCTCAAGTCTATACAAAATCTTCTTAAATAGTTGACATTTCTCTGGCACTTTTAGCGGCGGAACTAAGCTTCCCCTTTGCATTTTCACTTTGAATACTTACACGTGCCAAGCTAATGCCTTTATAGAGACGGATTTTGCTCGCGACACCTTTGATATTTATTTTAGAACGCTACATGTTCGAGTGGAAAATGTCATGGATTTTCGCTTGAATATCATTTTATAAGTAGCTTTATAGTCCAAAAGCGGCGATAGCCTAGTTGTGGAACGGTCTGCCGAGACGAATGTCCACAGGTTCAAATCCCAAGGGCACACACCTCTGATTTTTCTGAGATTATGGCGTATTCTATGTGACTTATCGCACGCTTTAACGGTGAAGGAAAGCATCGGTAGGAAACCGGCATGCCTGAGAAGTTCTCTATAGGAATTTTGAGGGTGTGTGAAGTCTACCCATCCACATTAGACCAACGCAGCTAACTAAGGCCTAATCCCTCTCAGTAGTAAAGGAGGTCCATGCCCAGGAGTGGGACAGTATATAAGAAAGAAAAGTTAATTTAATTCTACCCTGAAAAGTTCAGCTATTGAATTTCATCAACCGTCATTTGTAATTGTATAAAGTAGATGCTTTCAACTTGTCGCACGAGTCAAACAACAAAGTTTATCATTATTCCGTTTTTAAAAATGGAACCTTCTTAAGGCATCTTTCTTTCGCTAAATAGGATTAATAAGTATATTTTGCGTGAAATTATAAACGTTAAGTGACAGGTTGTGTAGATTAGGAACTCAGATAATAATCCTGCGAACTCACAAACAATTTCGGAGTAAGTCAATCTTAAGAGCCTATTTCAACACATAATGGGGAAAGTACAATAAAATTCTATATAAACTGTGAAGATTTATTTTAACCGACTTCAAAACAAGGATTTTTGTTATTAATTTAACGTGTATTTGTTTCTTATCTCAGAACGTATTGGAAAATACTAATTTTATAAATATAGTTTAGATATTTTTCCATAACTTTTTATTTTCTGTTTATTAATTAGGCTGCCTCGGTTGTGCAGATTTATTTATGTAGTACGAATATTAAGACTTCGGGTTTGATTCCGGGTGGCATACATTTATATTGGTTGTTTTTGTGAGTATGTCCGGAGTCTCGATTAGTTACTCGAAAAGGCAATACGATTCGCCCCTATTTTAGGGAATTAACGTAGGCAACATTTTGAAAACCGTGTTTAGGTACTCTAGTACTATTAATACTATATCAATCATAATGTTTTCATACAAACTTAAACACATTTACAACATTTTTATTTGCGATTCAATTCAGTGTCTTATTTGTATCTTCGACACGTATTAAAATTGTATTCAAACCACGTAAGTAATATCAATCATCATCTCGAACCCAGTAAACTAAAATATCATTCTGACCTTTCCTGTTTTAAAAAAAAACTTATTTTTAGTAAAATGCTCTTAGTGGTAGTTAGCAGACTAAGTGACTTAAGCGACAATATTTTTTGGAAAAATTGAGACTACTTTAAAAAATTCAGAAAAATGTGACGATTGACGTCGCTCCAATTAATATTCCATTTAAGATGTTGAACTGTTTAATAAAGAACTTAAGCTGTCATTATCATCGATCGTCGCTGTAAAAAACAAAATTCACTTATAAAAATCCGTCATAGGGTCGGCGCATATATAGCTGAGCAGCGCAGAGTTTTTTTACTGTTGAACTATTATCGACATTCTCTTCATTGAAATAATATTCAAAATTAGTTAGCACAACAATATTATATAATTTATTGTTGTGGTTATGGATAATTATAGGCTCAGTAATTTGCTCCAATGGGAAATATTTATTATTATCTGATTTTTAAGTAGATGGCATTGGTATCGTTCAAAATACGATATGAATTGGTTAATGATTTAGGGAATTTCGTAATGGGAAAAGTTTTAGAAAGCCCAAAGCCGCATACACAATATAAGGAAAACATCTGCTCGGTTACCGTTTTATATAAAAAAATACGTGAACAACATGCGACGGTAACGAACAAGGAGACAAAATGTAACTTCAAACGATAGTATTACTGGAAATAGAGGTTTGTTACGTTTGAAGTTAAAATCAAAGTCAATATTGTTACTAAGATTTTTTATGGTGTTCTGACTACTGGCAGAATTTAATATAACAGTAAGATTGAAAAATGTAACCCTTTATTGAACCGTCAATCAAACTCAGAAATATGTAAAAAAAATCAGTACTTCAATACGCTTCAGTGGAATATAATTTTGTGTCCTAATTTTGTTCTCTACTATAATGAACTACAAAAGTATACCTACTTTGTATAGATACTGGAATGTGATGCAAAGTTTGATAGTTCTCTTACCTTTGTAGCTCTGAAAATCTGGGTCGTTATTTTCCAATTGCGAAATTCGCATTTAAGCCGTAAAAAGCCGGGCAAAAATCGTCACAAATGGAACGTCAGCATTCTTATAATTCTGATATGCAGTTGAGTGCTCGCGTCATGCCGGCACGAAAGCACTGCCTCGTCAGAAGAAAGCGAGAACAAAGAACATGCAGCCATTATTGCAGGCGGGGAAATTAGGCAGCGCTGTGAAAAAAACGTATAACAATGTTCTTATATATTTATATGTTGAAATATTATTCACTTATGAAAGTTTTTTTTTATTTTATTTCTATATTAAAATATGAATATAAAAAAAATTATACAATCTAATAATAATTTTATGATATAAATGCGTCATTAAAGGTCGGTTAACGTTAGCCGGCATCTTTATAGTACCAATACAATTTTACACAATATGTTAAAAAAAAAATCCTCTATACTATTATATAAAGGTGAAGAATTGGCTTGTTTGAGCGCGCTAATTTCAGGAGCTACTGGTTCGAACTGAAAAAATATTTTAATCTTGGCTAGCCCATTTATTGAGAAAGGCTACATAATATCACGCAATGGCCGATAGGAGCGGAGCATCAATGAAAAATGTTGCAAAACCGGGGAAAACTTATTTCTTTTGATAATTTCTATTGCGTTAATAGTTAAAGTTACACAACAAACATGTATGACGAAATTGTTCCCCTTAAAAAAATTCGAAATAATATATTATAAAACGGAGTCCTACGCCGCATCTGTCTGCCTGTCTGAAAGCGATACAATAATATAAATTTTATATGGAGATAGTTTGAGATCCTGGAGAGAATACTGTATAGTAAAATTTTTATATAGGAAAACGCTTTCATGCGGGTGAAGCCGCTAGCAAAATCTAGTATTATTATATATCGATATTCAGTTTTTAACCTTTCGTTGATAAGTTCAGTACCGAACCCATTTAATTCAACAGTTAATCATCGAAAAAACCGTCATTAGAAATCATTTAATAACTTTTTTTAACGGGTTTGTTAGTAAACAATACCTAAATAACGAAAATTCAGCTCTGAATAAAATTGCTGCAATCATTTTTAACAAGCAATCGATCATTGGGTTTATCGACAACGCTGACCCACACTGACACAATTTTATATGTACAGTACTCGGCAGTGAATATTGCACGTTGACTCATAATAAAACCGGAAAGTTAGCGACAATAGTTGCATAGATGTAACGATAGAGACTTTATAAAGCTGAAGATAAGTCTCAAGTTATAGAAAGTAAGTTAATTACCATCTACTGGACCAGACTTCGAACTTTTGCTCGAAATACAAAGACACAAGAATTTTATCCTATCCGGAATACATAGAACTTAAGCGCGGCAGCCGCATCACGTATTGAAATCAACCACACTAACAATTTGCCTTATTCGTCAGCATAGCAGCTAGCTTAGCTAGCAGGGAAACGAAAGCGAGTAGCACCCCCGAATCATCTTTTACAAGATCGCTTACGTCTTTGAAATCTGTTAGCTTTGTTTTCCTTCTGTCAGTGCTTCCTCCTTAGAGAAATCTCCTAGCTACGCCAATGTTCATAAGATTTAATACAGTGCTCGCTGGGTCCGATTAAACAAAATATTTGTACGAACAAAAATTATTACCATATTGCAGCTGTACCAAAAAGGCATGCGTCGTACAAAACATTAAGTATTCATGTCGCATCGACGACAATGGGCCGTTCCGATTTACTCTAGCCGCCTTATTCACTGCAAAGTGCGCGTTCACCAAAGAATCTGCCATAAACGCCATAGATATTTATGATAATTTTATTTACAGAAAAGGATGATTTATTTTATCTGACAGTTGGAGTAATGTTAAGGGTCATAACCAAAACGCCTAACTGCAGTCGTTAACGCAAATAGAAAGCACAAAAAAAAATGTGCAAGAATGACATATCCGATCGATAAGTCTGTCGCTTAGATTTGTCATTCCCATAGATATTATTTGTTTTTTTTTTAATATTATTAATCGAAAATGGATTTAAAAGATGCCGATAAATACACTGATACCAATTATGCGTTACTTATTCCAAAATATAATATTATAACTTATTATTGCCAAAAAATAGTTCCTTAGATCAATTAGCCTTACTAGACGAAACGGACGATTAGTGTTTTCCAGGCCTTAATTTTATTTATCTTAATGAGATGAACAGATTCCTCAACTGATGTCAATTGCTATACTTATAGATTAAGAATCAATCATGACCTTTTTATCATCTGATAACGTTCTAAAAAAATCACAATCATTCTCCAATCGATATTATATACTAATATTAAATCACAATAGTCGTGAGATAGTTATTTTTTTCTATACCCTTGGTGATTCTCGTTTACCAAGTTCAAACCGCAAATGCCAACAAGTAAATTTAAAACATCTTGGCAATCTATAAATATGGCGTTGCTTATGATTTATGTGAGAGTGTATTATTATGTAAAATACATATTGTCAGCTTTTATCATTCATAATAGTGAATTTTGCACGGTAGAGACCAAAATCTTACTGTTTGTCTTTCTTCTTTTCCATGTCACAGGTTAGATGGCTGTATAAAAGCGAAGTGACCCACTACACCTGATAAGTAGAGTCGACTGCAGATGGTGTCTAACGAGAGATGATTTCGTTTCCCCAGATTATTTATTTAGTGGCATATTAGATTTCTAAAAACGTTACATAACTAAAAAGAAAAACGATCAAAACATATTCCCGTATATTTGCCATCCAATATGTCTAAAAATCCTGGCATGCCATTTCGCGCGCTTAACTCTTACGTAATAAAATATGCTGACAGAATATCACACGTATCACATGACACCAGTTATTCACGCAACGTTACATACGTAAGGGTTTCTGGGTGCCGTAAGGGAGTTTTGAAATCTTGAAATTATTGATAAAAATATTTCGAAGTAGAATTAATCTAAATCACTGATGAGATGAGAGCATTATAACAATTATAGTTTTTTTTTTTATTTATTGTACAGCAATCAGCACTACATATCGACGATTGAAAGGCTCTTCGGCGACATTTTTTTGCGACACTGAGTGTCAAACATAATATTTAAAATCAGTACTTTTTTCTATGATTTATACCTACATCCTTGCAAACTTCGGCCATGTTATACGAAAAGGCGACGAAAATCTGAAGGAACTTGTCATCGTTGGCAATACTGATGGCTTTCTCGAGACCGAGCACCAACCCGGTGGACAGACCAGATTAAAGACTCGTCTGCCACCAAGTTCCATAAACTAGGTGAAGATGCAATGAACAGAAACCGGTGGAGACAAATAATGCGCTCTAAATGCGATACATCCAGTGATGACCACGATCGTCCGTCATGTGGGACCGACTACAGAAAGAGAGTGATAACTACATAAAGTTTTTCGAAAAAAAAACATGGCCTATGTCAATTAGCCTTCAACCATCGATATTATTATAACAATCAACGCAATAAGGTAAGCATCTTATATCTGGTCTACTAATAGGAGTACACAATAGTGGTTAAGAGTTAAATTTTCCGAACCGGAACGGACGGGAACCCGACCCATCATATATGTACTAATACATAAATGTGGTCTGCAAATCGTTCGAATGATAATTAGATTCTACAGAAATTCTATGTAAAGGGAAGCTGGTAGGAATCGGGTTATATGGATCTTTCGCCAATGGTACACAGCATTTACCACTGACAACATACTTAATTTAGTTTCCGTACAATTTTTGTTTATATAACTTTATAAGCAGATGTTTATATTATTAATTGTGTTTTGTAGAATCGTTTCCGTAGTATAATTTCAATTAGGGCATAGATTTAAGGAAGACAATCTAGTCTCAATGTAATTTAGTGCTTAAGTATTCTTTATAATGATTATGTTCTGTGATATGCCTTTTGTTCAATAATAAAAAAAAACATATTGAGGAGGTAGAAGATAATATGAATGACTTAAAATATGAGTTCATTGCGGTTACACATCAGTATCACACTATTATATAATAAATAATTTGTTTATATAGCACTATTGTTAACAATATCAAACAATTGGTAACAGGAAAACCATAGAAGTTTATATCATGCCTAAATTTATTTTTATAAGGAAAAGAGTTAGTAGGTAACTTAAGATTAAGACTTAAGTATGATAGTAACCAACCTCCTAGCCGAATTTCGACCACAACGGCCAATCTCAACAGAGATCAGCCAGGTATGCAGGATAAATTTTAGTGCACAAGCGTGTGCGCAATACACAGGTGCACTCTCTGTTCCTTCACTCTCATAGTTCGGTGTGACGGCAAGCCGACATTACCGGAGAGAGATCAGGTTAAGAACCAACGGCTATACGTGCTTTCCGAGGCACGGAGGTATCATACCGCCAACTTCCTGACTCCGAGGTGCGACTGAGTAATTTTTAAGATGGAAAAACCCAGTCCCAATTATTTTGGCTCGACCCGGGATTCAAACCCTGGACCTAAGCACGGTAGTCGTATTTGTACCATGCAATTACAACTACGCCACCAAGGCAGTCAGTATGACATTATATACTATCCCTATCTACTCCCTTACCGTGATCACCACGATTCATGGGTAATTAACGTTATGTACCCAATTAGATTGTATTCATGGAATTTTTTATATAAATTCTTATATTATGTTATAAATCAAAGTCCACCGCTGGGTCTGTCTGAATGCAATAAACCTAAATCAATTAAATTCTTTCTATGAAATTTGGCATGGAGATAATTTGAGAACCTAGGAAGGACGTGGATTATTTTTCATCTCGGAAAAGTCACTTTTAACTGAGCGAAGTTGCGAGCAATAGCTATGTAGTAACAAATACTTTTAACCAATATTCTCATCATCCTTTCTAGCTATGATGCGAGTCGCGATGTTTCTTTTAGACTTTTATCTCATTATGTTTCCATTTAATGAATGTTTTCTAAGACAAAATTTTATTATAATCTATACATATTATAAAACAAAGTCTCCAAAAGCTGTCTGTAGCTGATCAACTCTAAATGTACTGAACGGATTTTTGTTGTGTTTTTACTAAAAGATAGTGCAATTGATTACTATTTTATGTAAATTAGCTGAAATATAACGATTACTGTTGAAGAAGTCGCGTGGTTGTGTTGTGTTGTGGTTGAAAAACTTTGTGACACCCTAATTTCCAAGCGCGCAAAGCCGCGGGCACAGCTAGTATTTGTTATTTTTATTAAACAAACTAACACTCTCGCTATAATTATTCATCTACCTACCTATATCTTGCAAAATTTCCGTGACAAAACTAATATTTTTTTACCTACAAATCACTAATCTCGTCCAATCTTATATTTCTTGATATTAATTCAAAAGTCGTGAGTCTATCTTGAATCCCATCGCGAATAGTCGATATAAACGCAAACGGAAGTGCACTGATCAAAATTGTAAACAGGAAAATAAAGACCAACCACAAATATGGATGGACCTAGTTTATAACCGAGCTTTCTTCGATCACTCGACCTTACAATATAAACGAGCTATTTATGAAAAAAGGAAGATTCTTAAAAATACCTTTGGATGTATTAGTTATTTTATTATTAGTAATCTATAGGTCCTATAGTATTTAAATCATTTATATCCTATACTGTTTGCAGAGAAGTATAAATATGCCAATTTCATTAAATACAATAGAAGTCATTGATAAAGGGTGGTAGACATAATATAAAAAGTAGAAGATAGAGGTACTTATTTAACAAACAAAAAACACATCACGCCGTTATCCTCAAAGAGGTAGACAGAGATGCAATTAGGGCAACCCAATATCAATGTGCCCGATTCGGGGTTCGAACCCAGGACTTAAGGGCGGTATCGCACCGCACACAGCTACGCCACTGAGGCAGTCAAAAAATTTAATTGAAAAATGATTACATTATATGTATTACCAAAATATGTAGATCTTATAGTAGGTTTACTTACATTTTATTTTTTCGTTCCCAATACATGGTAAAGTTACATCCCTGCCTATCCATTTACAGGCGTGACCATACAGGATCAGCTTTATCATGTAACATAAACAGTAATTATATGAAACTTGAAAGATATCGTATTAAGTGAAGGAAGGTTCGACCCCGAGACAAACTCAATGTCGTGGAACGTCCTTTGCAATATATAAATAAAAACAAATAAAGTACGGTGTAGCGTGGGTGTTGATATGCTACGGGATTCAGCTCCCACGGGTTTCAAGTGGGAGGAAACCTCGTGTTATTCTGTTTAATAATTAACTATACATAAAAACATCCATACTAATATTATAAATGTAACTCTTTCTATCTGTCAAGGTTTCATGTACAAATCATAAACCTATTTAGATGAAGTTTGGTGCGATTTTAGTTTGAATACTGTTTGAATATTTTTGTAGATGTTTTTCGTAAAGTAAATTCCATACTTGAAGCAAACGTTTACATAAATTCAATAACCAAAGTGATAACTTACTTTAGGGATGTAGGTGTAGCAAGTATTAACTGATTTACTGATAATATGCAACTGTCTATTCCATTTGAGTATGGCATTTTAGTTAGTTTTGTTTCTTATGTTTATCAAACATTTACCTTACATTAATTTAAACAAAGAAAGATCAATTAAAATCCAAAGGGTTTAACCTTTTGAATTGCGATAGAAGGGTTGTATGACAAGAAGCAAGACAAAAGGCGCATTACGCGCACGTGACGTCATCGACAATCATGATGCGTGTGAAAGAATGAGATGGAGGATAACTCCACTACGCGCCCTCTGCTGCACATTGTAATATTTGAAATATTAATTACAGTCTCATTTCTTAACCAATTTAATACAGTTTACATTAAATAGCTTCTTTTTCGTACTATTCGCTGTCATCTATCTTCTTCTATCTTCTATATCTATATCTATACTTATAATAAATCTGTAGAGAGGTCAATTCTGTACAAGAAATATATTTCCAAAATAACTATCAGGGGGTGATTAGGGATCGATACTGATGCCAAAAATGCAATTAGTAAAATTTTTGTCTGTCTGTCTGTCTGTATAACCGTTATAGAAACAAAAACTACTCGACGGATTTTAACGAAACTTGGTACAATTATTTGTCATACTCCTGTGCTGGTTATAGTATACTTTTCATCACGCTACAATCAATAGGAGCAGAGCAGTGAAGGGAAATGTTGGGAAAACGGGAGAAGTTACTCCATTTTTTAAGCTTCCGTCGCGTGTGCAACCTTAATGGTTAAAGCTACACAAAAATCATGTATGACGGAAATGTTCTCCTTAAAATTATGTAAAAATATCCCACGACAGCATATGTCTATCTTTTATGGTTGACTCACAATAACACGTGTAACTCCCGATAGCTTAGCAGTTCGAAGCTTTCTCATTATATTTGTCTACTCTTACGTTTATAACACTCTCAGTCATCCCTAATTAAAAATAGTTAACATTATTAAATATTCCATAAAAAGAATCATAGAAATCGGTATAGAAACACCAAAGTTATACATGAAATACGCTAATAATAAGCCATCATGCGTGAATACTGAATCATGCTATAAGGATTATTTTTGTATATATATAAGGTCGCGAACGCACAGGCAGGCGGCTTGCTTGGCACCTAGAGGCTAGCGAATCACCTAGCGAGTAGCTTCGTAAAACGAACATTCTCGAACGTTCGCGACCGGCTCCATTTTTGAAGTCCGAAATCCACGCGGGCGAAGCTGCGGGCGGAAGCTAGTATAGAATAATTTACGAAATCAAAAAAAGAAAAATACCTTATTGTCATGCGTCTGGCGCAACAAACTAATAGTGTTTGCAATGACTTTTCTTAATGTGTACCATCTATATCTCTATATCCTCTACTTTAAGCAGTTACTAAAACTTTATCGTATCGTAGATGGTGTACAAGATTGATAAACATTATTATCACTTCTTACCAACTTCAAGTATAAAGTTGCAAGCTCGAAATGATAACCTTAATTGTTGTCTAATTCACCGTGAGATTGTTACGGTTGTGTCTCGTTTAATGCCAATTAAATTTGTTTTGTTTTGTATTTGCTAATTGGAGTGTCTCTTTTCAATGCTTGTTACGTTAATTATAAAGTTTATAGTTGAATGCAAAAAAAGTATATTTTTAATGATGACTGGCATACATGACATTATGAAGGTGCGATGAAATCTACTTGGAAAAGTGTTGAATCCATATCAGTGCTTTCTCCCACGTAATAGAATGGATTCAGAAAGAGCATAGAACCAATTGACTGTAATTTTTGACATGTCATTGATGGTGCGAGAGAAGATGAGAATGATCAGAAGGTAATGAGGGGACTGCTCGAAAGCAGAAGGAGATAAGCTAAATCAAATGCAAGTCATTATTAGGAAGAGAGAATAAATGCCAAGTGCCACATTTAATGGATGAATGGTCATTAGAGAAATGCGAGCTCGGGTACCTAATTTGTCGCTTTAATGTACTTGGTTTTAAGTTTAAATGTATGTCCTAGTTTTCATTCGTATCTACGATGAAAAATAAGGTTTTCGAAATCAAGAAATGTCTGGAAATGGTGTACTGTTAGAATTACTGGATTATTTTGATGCTTTTTGTAAATTTAAATGTATACTTGAAAGCTCTTAACAAATATAGGTCTTCCTTTTTCTTGTTATAGTTACACGTTGATCCATCTAATCTAGCTATCTGACTAGACTTTGTTCTTTATAGTTAAGGACCTAACAATTCTTACAGTAAGCGATTCTTGTGCGCTCAGTCTCCACAAAGAATGCATGACCATGCTCGGAGGGACATTTGTCGCAGCCCTAAGACGTGTTACGTGTGTATATCTGATGATTGCCAATTTACATTGAGGCCTATAAGGGCTCGCGAACATTTTCTGGTCTTCTCCCCTCCTCCTACCCTAAGAGGTCCCTATCCTTCCCTAAACTTCCTTCCCAGCATTCCCTCTCAACTTTCCTCCAGAGCCCTCTATGGCGGGGGATTCCAGTATCCCATTTGTAGAATTCCCCCGGTATTGACTGCGGAGTCCTATACTAAAAAAAAACAGTAAGCAATTGAGAAAAACCTATAGTTAATGTATAATTTATAGACTGGTTAGAAACAAATACAAAAGTAAACAGACCACCTCATTAATTTCCAAACAATATGTAGCACATTGTTTGCATTAATTGTACACAACCGATGCACACACATGGTCAGTTGAATTGTGTTGAACGTCCACACAATTGGAAAATCACCCAATGGTCCGTCCAACCGTGGTGGGGGGTAGTTAGGCAATCTTACTTGACACGATTGGAGTTCAGGGTTGTCTCTTGAATCAAACTTGTCTTAGGGTAATAATTTTTCGAAGTTTGTTGTCTTTAATGAAATTTAGGCATGCTTTCAGAAAGAACAAACAAACATAATATTTGAGAAAGATAAATCAACCTCGTAGCCCTAGTTCGGTAGCGTAGACATATGTGCGGTACAGAATCTAGAGAAAGAGATATAAGAGGCCGCACAATCGTTTCGTCTCTTTTTACAGAGCTGTCAATGTTGCGGGGATATTATTCATTTCATATCCTACGTCTATGATTTTAACCAAGTATACGGTTATGTAGGAATAACATGATCCACATTATTAAAAGTTCTTGTTGATGGTCGTGTGTCCAAAAAACGGTTAATAAATTTCCTCATTCTAAAGACCATATTGTAGATAAGATAAGTTTAATGGTCCACTATAAATTACTGTTATATTTATTATTCCTTAGATAAATGTTTTTTTCTAGGAACTCGAATACAATTCAATTATGACTAAAATGTTGCATCCATAACGATTTTTTTTAATCTTTATTTCTTTCTTATTTTGCGTCTTAAAGTATTGCCCAGTGGTGATAAGTAACCTTTAAGTACCCCACTTGCGCTAGAAATAAGAAAACCTCGCGTTGCTGGCATGGTCTTCTAAAAGATTACACAATATCCATAAATAAGAAAGTTTGTTAGGGTTGAGTGCTCGCTTGGTTGGATAGGAAACCGTCTGCAGAGTCGAAAGACCACAGGTTCAAATTCCGGACTTTTTTAAATAACTATATATTGTTTGTTACTGACCGCTTGTATTATCAGCGAAGGGAAACATTGCGAGGAGGAAAACATTTCGAAGGTACGAGTACAAGATCAGTGCGGTAGAATAAAACTTAAATGATCATAGTGCTAGAGCAGGTCCAGCAGCAAGTCAGGGTATAATTTAGAATTATTATCATATTATTATTAATAAAAATTAAGCAATCGTGTAGATACGTTTTTACTTTACCACGGCTGACATTAAACAGTGATGTTTATTTATTATTTGTGATGCTAATGTGTATGTAAATTAAATTTGCTCATTTAGTATTACTGCGTTTCGTATAAAACGAAACGCATACTACAAACATTAATTTATAAATATGCATAATATATTGTTAACTAGCTTTTGCTCGCGGCTTCGCCTGTGTGATGTTTTCCGGGATAAAAGTCCCGCTATATATATCCTGGAATAGAAAGTCTGTAACCTTCCCAATAAGAAAGTATACGCTATCGAAAGTATAAATATATAACGCTAAGAGTAATTACAAGCCACAATAGCTCGGCCCATTATCTGACCCAATACATCGAGTTTTGGGACTCGGCCGGGACGGTGTCTGAAACTCGAAATATTTACGTTTTCATCCTCTTTCTCTTTATTTTTGGGAGGGCATTTTGACACAAACTGTGACAATAATATAGCCGTAATATCATAGTGACGATTATGGCGTGTCATCAATTAAATTCTAACATGGCAATTAATTGTTCAAATTAACTTTGCGAAAACATTTGCAACGCGTTAGCAAAACTAATCGTAAGTTATTAAGTGTTTAAAAATTGACGTAGTTTCGTAAGTTCGGCGGTGTCTACACGGACGGTAAAATTTATATTTTAAGAATGATTTGCAGTATGTGAACTAATATATTATTACGAACTTTTGACGGGTCTGAGAACTTTCTAGACTGCCTTTTTAGGCATTTGATATTCGTATGTAGTTGGCTTTAACACATCATCTATTTTTAAGTGAACTACTATGATTTATATATAGAAAATACTAGGTGTTGCTCATGGCTTCGCCCGTGATAAGTTTTTCTCGCTGTAGAAACCCCTAAATCACCATAGAGATCGATAGCACTATCTTATTAAGTCAAAAAATTACCGGCATAAAACGTAGCCTATATGTTATTCCAAGATATGTTCTGTCCGAGTACCAAATTTTACGCAAATCCATTTTGTGATTACTGCGTGTACTTCTAACAAACATAGAAACTTTTACATTCATATTAGTAAGATAAATGCTTAGATAAAATTTGTAAAATTATATCTTGTAATAATTGTGACTGGGTTTTTCCATCTTAAAATTAGTCGTAGCTCAGAGTCGGGAAGTTGGCGATGTGATACTCTCGTGCCTTAGAAAAGACGTAAAGCCGTTGGTCCTGAACCAGATCTTCAATCATGTCGGATTGCCGTCTCACCGGATTATGAGAATGAAGGAACAAAAAAGGGGAAAAACCCATAATTAAATTATTTTCACGATGAAATATTATTTAGTTTTGCAATTATTTACAATTAGAACAAGCAATTCGCAACACAATTATTGTTTTAACTTGCAATCATCTTTATACCATAATGACATTTAAAATCGACCTAACCGCAATACATAATTTATTATACTAGCATGACTGTTAATTATTTGGGTTTTTCCTATACGGTAACATTATTTTTATGATCTTCCTTGTATGATTGCTTGGTAAGTCTAAAACAATAGAGAATGACTCGCTTTTACACAATAAGGGTGATTAATTATTAATTCGCCAGATGTCTGATGGAGTAAGTGGACTACTGATTGATTAGTTATTGAAACGAAATGAAATGATTTATTTGAGTCTGTAAAATGTTATACATTATTTAGATTCCGTCAATATTAACTCTACCACCAGTTCGGAAAGCAGTTCTCACCAGAGAAGAACGGGCAAGAAACTCTGGTGTTGCTCTTTTCAATCAGTTTAGGGTAAAGACTACAGTAAATAATAAAGTGAGAAGAGAAAAAAAAATACAATTGGTTTTTTATTGTTGTTTAGAGCAGTTCATTTATAGGCTCGTAAAATAAGGAATAAATTAATTTAAATTTTCATATGACTGCACAACCCTCTCAGGAATCATGAAATTTTTCTATTATCCTTATAATTATTTCCTCCTAGCACCTCTAGCAATTAGAAATTGTAAGCGAAATGGGCAGAACAGTCTATACAAGCAGCGTCCGTTCACGAGTATGACGCATGTGCCAGCCATCGGCCTCCTCAACCATATTGTAGGGAAGTGGCCGACCCGTCACACGACGTCGCCGCTGGTACAGACAGTTAGAGAGTATTTCATACCCAATTGATTTCATTAATTCAAATGTAAGCAAATAATATGTACTAATTTTCTATAATGTTTACATATTTTTTTCTGTCGCCAAGCAGCAGTGTGTAGTCACTGTTTCGGTTTGAAGGACATTGTAGATAGTGTAACCACTGGACATATTAAGACTTAACATCTCATGTCTCAGGATGGCGAGTGTAGTGGAATTTTAAACAATACTGTGTAATGTAAGGTGTTGGTATTTCTACTGTTTATGGGCGGTCGTATCGGTCACTATCAGGCGAACGACAAGCTCATCTCGTCATTCAAAGCAGTAAAGAAAATATAAAGAGAACTTTGCAAATTGCTAAACCAATTGATTCAGTAGGCGGGGCTTGACGAGTTGCGAGGCAAAAATTCCCTGATCTGTCAATCGTTATATCGATACGGCGTCGCTTCGCGTGCCTCCCCAGGGCATCTACAAGCGTTGGTCAAGTTGTTTAACAGCATGTCTATTTGATGTAATTCTGTATTTTACGATGTTCCAAAGTGACTACCTCGGTAGCGTAGTTGTACTGTAGGCGCGGTACGGCAGTGCTCTGAGGTCCTGGATTCAAATCCCGGATCGGGCAAAGGGATATTTGGCTTTTTCTGCTCAGTATCAGCCCGGAGTCTGAAATTTGTACCCGATATGGCGATAGGGTCGCCACCTATCACATCATGAGATGGAACACACGTGGCGAAAAGAAGGTGCCCTGGTTGCCCCTCTGCATTCCCCTTCGGGGATAAATGCGTGATGCGTGTCTTGTTTTAAAGTCACTACCTACCAGCGGCAAAGGGTCCATATAACTTAATTCCTGCTGGCTTCCCTTTTTGTAGAATTTATGTAGAACCCAATTATCATCAAAACGATTTTCAGACGGTATTTATGCATACTTAAGACCTATATGTGGGCTCCTTTTCGACAAATTTACTCATTCGCCATACATAATGTAGTACCTAATAGAATTGGAATTGGTAACTTTATAAAATACTTAGAAATATTGTTTTTTCATGTTTTTGGAACTATCTGGTTGAATAAATATTGACACAAAATCATCGAAGCGACAAAGCAAAACTTTTTTAATATTTTAATATTTCTCTACCAATAATTATTAGACTACACCCATAAATAGACCAGTTATCTTATTTCCCTGCTAGAGCCTCTAATATGGTTGTCACAAGTGAAGCATCAAACACAAGTAAATTTGCATAAACAAACAAGACAATTACTCGAGGCGGTGGTTTAAAACGGATGTCGGTATTCAACATAACTTTATCACAAGGTGATCACAAACAGGTTTTACAGAGACGTAGTACCTAAACGATATCTTTAGGTTTGAATACAAGACGAGTAAGTTCCTTTGATGAATACTTAGCTATAATTACATATTGACGGTTGAAAAGCTTATTGACTTAAGCGACATTTTTTTACGAAAAAATTTAATTAGGTTAAAAAACACAGAAAAAAATTGACTTTAAATATGTATGAATCTAAGTGCCGCAAAAAAAATTACCAGGTTAAAAAAACACAGAAAAAAATATTTTTAATATGTATGAAACTAAGTGTTGCAAGAAAAAATTACCTGGTTAAAAAAACACAGAAAAAAATATTTTAAATACGTATGAAACTAGTTGCCGCAAAAAAAATTGTAACCAGGATAAAAAAACACAGAAAAAAAATTAAATATGTATGAAACTAAGTGTTGCAAAAAAATACCAGGTTAAAAAAACAGAAATAATTGACTTTAAATATGTATGAATCTAAGTGCCGCAAAAAAATTACCAGGTTAAAAAAAACACAGAAAAAAATATTTTAAATATGTATGAAACTAATTGCCGCAAAAAAATTTAACCAGGTTAAAAAAACACAGAAAAAAATATTTTAAATATGTATTAAACTAATTGCCGCAATTTTTTTAACTAGGTTAAAAATTACAGAAAAAAGTATTTTCCATATATATAAAAGTAAGAGTCGCAAAAAAATGTCGCTTAAGTCAATAAGCCTTTCAACCGACGAATTGTGTAATAGGCGCCACATTTAGAACTGCACAATGTTTTTTTATACGCACAAGGCAAAGTGACGCCACTGCACCTGATGGTCAGTGGAGTCCAATAGAATGTCGACTGACGAGAGATGATTATCCCTCGGCAGTGGACAATTATGAAGGCCTGTTAGAATCGGATATACACAGGCTGATATACGCGACACTTACGTGGGCCATCATAGCGGGTTTGAATATCTTGTGTACGGTGGTCGCTATCCATGCGAATATTAAATATATCCTACCACCAGCAAAATAATGCACTTTATTCGTCAGTTGTCACAATAGGAAACTTAATAATCGGTATTGTTATACTGCGTAGTCTCTTTAGGTACAATTTTCAGTTTCAAAAGCCTGTCGAGGTAGGAACAATCACTCAGGGCCTTGCGCTTTGAGGAACCTCGCGCTTGCAAGGGGCACAAACAAGGCCATAGGCCGGTGGGAGTAGCGTTGGTTATCTCCCCACCCTAGATTTACACATACTTTGGTATACCTCTGTTAACTAATTAGGATTACCTACATGAAATTTTCACCATACCTACCGACACAGGATCAAAATTTGACATGTTGCCCGAACACGTTGCAACGAAAACATATTACTCTACTTCCTTAATTGCATAAAAGGCCTCGGAATTTTCCTCCGCCCAGACACTTGCATTAAGTATAATAATAATAATATAATAATATCAGCCCTGTATACTTGCCCACTGCTGGGCACGGGCCTCCTCTACTACTGAGAGGGATTAGGCCTTAGTCCACCACGCTGTCCTAGTGCGGATTGGTAGACTTCACACACCTTCGAAATTCCTATAGAGAACTTCTCAGATGTGCAGGTTTCCTCACGATGATTTCCTTCACCGTTAAAGCGAACGATAAATTCACAAAGAATACACACATGATTTTAGAAAAGTCTGAGGTGCCCTTGGGATTTGAACCTGCGGCCATTCGTCTTCGCAGTCCGTTCCACACCCAACTAGGCTATCGGGGCTTTTTTGCATTAAGTAAGACCACTATTATCAAAAGCGTCATCACACTGAAGTTCGGCGATAGAAAAATACAGTGATGTTACTTATACCTATAAACATGACCATTCCCACGAGCAATAACATGATATTATCTAACTGCATTACATACACAGCTATTGTGATCACGAACTTGTATACATTAAAAATTAAGCGTTGAATTTTTTTAAGCAATGTGGTTTTAAAAGATAACTAACACTATAAAAATAGTTTATTATTAATATTTTCTGAGCACGTATACACCCCTTCTTATGCTCTCTAAACGCCTACGAAAGTTTTTGTTACACGTTGTATACCCGCATGAGAAACCAGCCATTATACCCATAATTATAAGATGTTTTTTGTAAGATTGTTTTTATCTCAAATTAGGTATAGTGTGTTCGCCGGCCAATTACAAAATATAAAGATATACCTACCATTTTTTTTAAAGTTCAACTTACTATAGACGCTGGTGGTAGCATATTTGTACCCGACCGGATAGTGACCACCGTACACAAGCTGCCTGCCGTAGTGGCTCACGTGAGTATTTCGCGTTCCGGGATCAGCCTGTGTATATCCAATTTGAAGCAGGCCGGCATAATTTTGTCGACTGGCGAGTGATAATGTGATATTTTTTACATAAATTGAATTACATCATTTTATGTATTTGCTTTGAACTTTGTAATATTGAGCCAGCAATCTGTAGTTCTGATTACTAAACAAGTATGACTGTATATATCCTTGCACTCACATAAACAAGGAAATATCCTCAAATATTATAAAACTAAGTCCCCCGCCGCGTCTGTCTCAACGCAATAAACTCAAAAACTACCGAACGGATTTCGATGAAATTTCGTATAGAGATAGTTTGAGACCCTGGGAATGAGATAGAACAATTTTATCCCGGAAAAATAGTAGGACTTTTATTCCGGAAAAATTCTTTCACGCAGCTATGTCGCGAACAAAAGCTCATATTATAAATATTTGTTGACATTGGAACTTACTAGTGATTCCAGTATCGATTTTTCACGTTCGAAAATAATTCGATGTGAAAGCATCAATAGTTTATGTTAGGTTCTTGTACTATTTTCGTTTACGGTTACACTATCGAATTTTAACACTCATAACAATACAGTTATTGTACACAGTCACAGGTCATTCGAATTGTAGTTTCATGTGTATTCAGAAGCTGGAATTACTAGTCATTTGATATAATTTGCTTGACGATAACAGGCCGTTCAAGTATTACGTAACGCAGTTTTTGAAGATTTTTGTGCCCCCCACCCTCCATGTAACGCGCCGTATCGTTTTCCTGTACCCCCCTCCAAAAGTTACAAGTGACAATTTTGTTTCTAATATTCACAATTTTGTTACGCAAAGTACCAGAAAGTCGCTAAAATACCTTAGTTATTATTTAAAATAAAAAAGACACCGTTTTACACAACGTTCGTTGTACGAAACCCTCCTCCCGCCGCGTTTTACATGACCCCCCCCCTCCCTTCCAAATTACGTTACGTAATAATTGAACGGCCCCTAAATTGGACCGTTATTTTCCTAGCCCGGAGTATTTTCTAGAAAGTATTGTACCCGATAAAGATGGTTTTAAAAAACTAACAATGTGTCTACAATGTGGGAAAGAAACACGACTGTATGGTTTTATAGGTATTGGTTGAGGCACTAATACGTGACCGACGCATTGGTCATCAAACGTCAAAATTAAACAGCATCGACCCGAGTCACGGGAAATAATTGTGAAAGTATTTCTGTAATTTCTTATTAATCAAAATAGCTTCAGTTAACAATATAGATTCCCAACAATTCTTTAACTCGGTTGTCTTAGTTATATATTTTTATATCACGATACGTGTAACAATTTATTATCCTTATTTATATGGCGCCAATTTGTGATTTCCTCGTTCGCCATATTAACACATTTATCAGTTTCCGGTGTTGCCATTAACTTCCTTTTGTTTAATAAAGCCAGCCACAACAAAACTTCAATTATATTTTCGTTGTTAACAGTGACATGACTATGACAGCCTATAACAATAGACATACCCGCCATACATTGTCCACTCATTTCACAATAAAAGGGTCATTTTATAAAGCCGCCAATTTAAAACTCCGGATTCAATTTAAATTCGTTTCGCGTTTGTTTGCGCGATCAACAAAAGCCAAACGACTCGGACCAATGATTTTACGCACACTTTGAGCTGATAGGATCATTGCACGCGTACTGCGGCTTAAATCAGCATTTTAATTTCCGTCCAATAGCGTTTGGTGTGGGCCTGCTAATTATGCTTTCGTTCAATACTTTTAAAGGATTATGCAGATTGCTAATTTAGTAATTATTCAATTTATTTTTATGGATAAAGTTAGCATATTTATTATTGTACTTGTTGTAGTCTAATGGCAAAGTGTGGCAAAATGTGGATTGAAGACTAAGAGCCCGCTAACTTTGCAATGAACTCCCTGCATCGGTGTGTCAAAGTGCTATGACTTGTCTTTCTTTAAACGAGCCTTAAAAAGAGTGCTCACCTTCCTGTAGGTAACAGTTTGCCTGTAGCTTATAATATATAAAGTTACTATTCCAGCAAACTTTCACACAGGTAGATTCACGAGAAAACACTAGTATAGTGTTGTATTTATTATCCACGTTCCGTTTATCATGTTATTGTAATTTGAATGAATGCGTCGCCAATGTAGCGGTTATTGCTACCTCGGGCATTGCAAAGTCCATGTGCGGCGGATGCTGCTTATCAGGCGAACCGCTAGCTCGTTTGCCAACTAAAAAAAAAAAAAACGCCATGGCATCTCTATTATATTGCCTTGTTAATTTTTAATAATTAAGTTGATATTAACTCCCGCACAAGACCATAGGGAGATAGGAGTGACTGAAAACCAGCGCTGATCTAAACTCTGGTTTCGGTCAGCACACGCTGAGTCATTTCCTTTTGTCTTTCACTAATATTATGTTTGCTTAATTTGTTGTTATTATTTGTTAATTGAAAGGCAATAAATTACTTATTATTATTATTATTATTGTTTCAATTTACTTTTTTTCATCAACGGCATGGCAAAGTGGTCTCACTGTACCTGATGGTAAATGAAAGGAAGCTCAAAGACATGTGGAGCGGCAAGAGAATAATCCTCGGACGGTCGGCACAATTATGCCGGCTTGCTTATTGCGTCTTCACGCGTCGCTGCTCTTGGCTTAGCAGAAATAAAAATGTAAAAACGTTTTGCTTACACTCTAATTTGTCTTTAAGGTATTCAATTCAATTGTCAAATTCCAATTTTAATTTTTAGGTTTGGAATTTCTCAGATGGAATATAATTTTAATATTATGGCTCCATCGTTGACAGACGATGATTTTGTCTTGAAAGATAGGAAGTCACGGTTAAATTTGTTAGTCTAATGTTGTCTGTAAATGTTGAGCGGTGAATAAAGCTGGCATAACAAAAAAGTCTAATAACGCTACGCATAACTAAGAACCTATAATAAAAGTTAATTTTGTATATAATAATATCAGCTCTGTATTATATACTGTTCCTCTGCTGGGCACGGGCCTCCTCTACTACTAAGAAGGATTAGGTCTTAGTCCACCACGCTAGTTTAGTGCGGATTGGTAGACTCCACACACCCTCAACTCTTTATTATGTATGTCATATTTAAACTGTATTGACTTGCAGCTCGCTTTCTTTGAATTAAACTCAACATAGTAAGACAAACCACTGAATAACTGTTATAGGCAACCATTGTATACTCCGTTTACTAAGGTGGAAAGTGTTTATTGATTATACAATAAGTTATTTTTAATCTGTACAGAAATCAAATTAAAAGAATGAAACATCCAAAATAAAAAAAAATATTTTATTTTTATGTACAATAGGTCCGAAAACAATTTGCAGTCTTATAATAATAGTAGAATCACTTAATTTATAAGTAAAAATAAAAATTTAAATATTTTTAACGCCTTCCGCATCGCGAAAATGATTTAATACTTCTATTATTTTTGGTGCATAGTATACAAAATGATAATAATGTATAAATGTACTGAAATACGAACATTGACTCATACAAAAAGAATTATAAATAAATGCACAGAAATTTATAAAAACTAAGTACAAAAAATATAAAAGTATGACACCGCGTCATAGGTACACTTAAAACTACGAATTGACTTGTTAATACGCAGCGCATTACCATAATATAACAATAAAATCACAAATAAACAAGAGATGCACATCAATGCATAAAATATTATAAAAAATGTATCCTGGCAGACGTATATAAACTTAACATTAGTTAATGTTTTTTCTTTATTTTTAAATCACGAATATTATTTTGATTTATCATCCTGCCAGCATCTATTAAATAAGTAAACTTTGAATTTTGTTTCCAAATTCAAAATCTTCCGTTCATTCCATTGTTTTTAAATTCTTTAGTTGTTGTTTATGAAGGAGTTCGGCCTTTGCGGGTACGTCTGAGGATTTTTCCTTAAATTTTCATATGCCTCCCAGTTTATGAACCAAAAAGGTCTGTTATCAATAGGCAAAGAGTTCAATCGATTCACCAAATTCCTGTCGCCTTTAGCTTCAATAGGAGCGCGTTCATCTTCGCCAAATCTGTTTGAGAGCCCCACGGAATCCACTTCTGGATATCCGATCGCGCTAAGTCCAGCGTAAAATGGTCTTTGGGCTTTAACAAGCACCGTTAAACATGCGAGAACGAAAACGATTTTGCAGGTCATGGCCATCTGTAATTAAAAAAAATGTTGGGTTAGATTTGATAAACATTATAATAACTACAATTTTATAGTTCTACATGGGCATTTTGACATTGCGTTAATAAATGAAATCACATCCTCGTCTTTACCTCTGCTAACATTGTGCCAAAATTATTCACGAATAACGAACATTTTCAACAAAAACCTCAGTTTTACTTTATGATTATTTAGTCTTTTTGTAGTTTACTGCGAATATGACGTGAGTGTATTTCTGATGAGCTTTTGCCGCTGCGACGATTTTTTGAGAATATTGGTAGTGGCATTAGAGCGCATAAAATTAATGATGCTTTTTATTGATATTTATTTCGTTCGAAACTCATTCTTTTATACATCTACAGTTCGAGTTGCTTATTGTAAAGTGGTATTTTCAAGAAGATATTGGTTTTATTTGGTAACTCTCTGCCTTGGTGGCATAGTTGAACTCCACGCGCGTTACGGCAGCGCTGTGAGGTCCTGGGATCGAATCCCGGGTCGGACAAAGTGATATTTGGGTATTTCTATTGTGTCAACTCGGAGTCTGAAATTTGTGCCCGATATAGCGATAGGCTCGCCCCCTATTACATCATGGGAATGCACACACTTGGCGAAAATTGGGTGCCTTGCCTGTGCCTCTGTATACCCCTTCGAAGATAAATACGTGATGTGTGTTTGTTTTTTACTAGGTAAGGTAAGGATCCTGTATAACCTAATTGAATAAATGTCCAAATAGAGCCCCATCTTATTTTGGTCTGTCTTCTTGTTATCAGCTTTGACGTCTGACCGTATTAAGGAATATTCCCTTAATAATATACGTAGGTAGGTTTTAATTTCTTCATAACCAGTTCATAAGAACTCGTTACGATAAGTCGAATGTAAACAAACAATATTTGTTTTCATTTTACCTCAAGGATATGTTCAATGCGATTTAACGACTTCATTTTGTAGTATTTACGTCAATAAACATGTTCTACTACTTCATTAAGCCATATATAAATACTTATAAATTATTGGTTTTAAGCGATATAAACAATATTAATTATCTTGTATATCTGATTATTTTTTTAAATAAATTAATTTCATTTAAACTTTTTTAGGTATATCAGTAAGTATTGCGTCCGTATTTCAAACTGTTCAAGTCTCAGTCTAATATTCCAATTTTAAAATACAAAAGACACGTTCTATTTTTGAATTATCTTTGTTTTTATTATTTTTAGGTATACGGTTTTAGTTATTATTTGCAGGTTGTTTTGGTTTGGTTTCAAGAACTAATAATTATATGGAAAGACTTTGATATCTCTTACCGCCGTTTTCAATATTGTTTATTTCAATCTATCTTAAAAGTGGACCAATCAGAACATAGTGTTTTTGACATTCGTACAAATGCGTTATTTTGTTTGGTTAATTCTAGTAATCGGATTGAATATTTTTTAACACATGAACCACAAAACATTTGAAAACGTTTCGAGCTTATGTATTTTTAAATAATGTTTTCTTAACATTTTTGTGTTTTAAAATATCACGAATACAACACGATATCTTACTAAATACGGACAAAAATCAACTGGAATAAAAATCTAAAACGCGAATCAAAATTTAATCATGAAGAATGACAAAACAGTTTAATAACAATACAAGATAAGGCAGTTATTACAAAAGCATCTTTTGGCTTTACAACCTTGCCGGCATTCGGCAGGAATTTTAATTTAAGGCCAGATTGCCTTTTATTCTTATATAAACAATATTATCTAGCAGACGGATTTTTAGAAAAATATTAATACGAAATGATTACCTACGTCAAGTTTTTTCATAACATTTATTACGATATAAAAATGTTTTTGTGCTAATTTGACATTAAAATGTATTGTTATTGTATTATTATTTTTTTGATACAACTATTAAAATATTTACGTCAAGCTTTTCGTAACTTTTATTGCATTATAAAAATGTGTTTGTGCAAAATGGACATTACAATTTATTATTATTGTGTTATTTTTGATACACTTATAATAACTTTGACAAAACATGTTATTGGAGCTTTATACCTTCACATATCAAGCCACAAAAAAGCACTCATCCAAATAGTCAACTCTATTACTAAAATTTACAACTCTATAGTAAATAAATATATATAAATTTACCTTTATATAGTAGCACAAAAAGTGAAACTGAGTTCAAAGCACTGATTGTTGACACGACTCAAGTCCACAGCAGACTGTGCGCCCATGACACTCGGCAGAGTATAAATATGAAATGCCTTCAGTAATCGCGTGCGACGCTCGCAGATTTGAGAATATACAGACACGGCGTAAAGATGGTTAATGTGAAATTAATTGTGGTTAACATCAATCTTGATTGCTTGATACTGTAATAAGGAGTAATAAAATCAAAAAGGTTTTTAAATTATTTGATTAAGTACATAATTTTTAATAATTATTTTTTTCAAGACCTTATTGTGTAGCATTATGTTAATTTACTTAATAATTTATTTAGTTGTTTCATTGTATAGTAACCAGAAATAGGCAGGCCATCCACGAGGTGGACCGACGACTTGGTGAGGGTCGCCGGAGTCCGATGGATGAAGGCGACCCAGAACCGGTCAATAGGGGAGGCCTATATCCAGCAGTAGACGATTCCCGACTGCAATGCTGAATCAGAAATATATTAAACTCTATTTGTTTTCTATTCAATTTTGTACAAGACCCAAAGAATTTAACAACTGAAGGACTTTAATCAGGAATTGTTATTTAAGTAAAATTCAAAGAATTTCATCATGTCCTCTTGACCGAAGCAGTTCGTGGTTTACGTGGCCATCCAATACATTAAATGAAAGCCTTTTGTCCGCCATCTGGATAGTTCTGAGTAGTACGCTGCTTTGAAACGTTAGATCTTACATTTCAGACCATATATAAGATATAAGTAGAACTACATTTTTAATTTGTAATTGAAAATTTAAAACTATTATACTATTATTTAAGTATTGTTCGTGTGGTTGAAGTTAACCTTGTTGGCATCGTATTTCTAAGGCTATGATTACAACCATGAAAGAAAATATAGTATTCATACTATTATTTTACATTTAAGCAACGTTGCAACGTTTTATTAGGTATATCCAGCGGGAGTCTACCTCACGCATGGTGCTGGGTATTTTTATAGTATTGCTTTACATTAATAGATGACAACTAAGATCATGTAATTGTATATCGCAATTGAATGTTGAGATAAGTATGCCGATTCCCGGATGGTAAGCGATACTCCAATCTATAACAATAATACTACAGCAATAATAGGATAGGAATTCTTAAGAAAAGCGTTACTGTTGCCAGTTTTACTAATGACTTGGATAAGTCGGTTCGACTAGGATGTTAAAGCCATGTTACAGGCGATTGGACTCGTTTATTTTTTTCATATAATTTAATGACAAGACGAGCATGACGCTTGCTTGATGGTAAGCGATACGACCGCACATTATAACTAACTTTAAATTATAAAAGACTGAGTGGCACTCCGTTTTCTGTCCTTTTTATTTTATCCCAGAAACGACCAAGCATTAGTATATCTGTAAGGATTTATGTGCATAATTCAATATTGTTTACTTGTTGTCGGATGACTCACTTCCTTATTTGCTCCGATAACAATAATAAGAGCACATTAATTATAATTATCGTATCCACAGTCGGTCGTCTATTTTATATAATTAAATAGATGGATGCGATAATTGAACCTAGATCTTTAGTCATTTTACGATAATTTATCAAACATTCCTTATATATTCAGAATTCATTTTAATTTTTATTTAAACTTATGCAAAAATATAATTTAAATAAATAAGGGGTCAATAGAAACTTCTAGAAGCAGTAAATATATAAATAACTTTAGATAAAGGCGATGATTTCAACCAACATG
Source organism: Manduca sexta (assembly GCF_014839805.1). Taxonomy (NCBI): domain Eukaryota; kingdom Metazoa; phylum Arthropoda; class Insecta; order Lepidoptera; family Sphingidae; genus Manduca; species Manduca sexta. The sequence continues at coordinate 9,439,692 of NC_051124.1, forward strand.
ACCTAGTTATTGCGGTTTTAAGAATTATACAACAAATTACTTAATATTCATTAAACATAATGGAACGTCTAACACATTCTATGCGCGACGTAAAAACCCAAGACCGCGGGAATACTCGCTTCTGTCGTGTCGCGTGACGTCACTACAAGTTTACTCGTAACACCGCTCACCAGTAAATAAGACCTATAATTGTATACTTCGATAAGCCTTAGTAAAGAACGTGGGAGGTCTACGTTAATTGGACGATTGTTACAGAATCTTCGTGAGTCATATATGACGTACGGATATCTGGGTTTAGGAAAGATGCCAGTCATTTTACCACACCCCCTGAGTAATTTTTACCGGGTTTTTGTCAATGTTTTTAAGGGTTTGTATGAATCAGTATTGATAGAAACAGTAAACATATCAGTTACCGTTATGTGGTTACAATACAGTTAATTTCACGCTTCGGTAACTTCGTAGTTTAGAAGGCATCGTGAAGTTTTTGTGAAGTTTCATATTTTTCTTCTGCTATTGCTTGGAATCTAACAACTAAATGAGAGTCACATCTTTGACTGCTTCTGAAAAGAGAAAAAAAGTTTTTGATCCTATTTTCAAGTAATTGACTTGGATATTATTATTTTTAGTGTAATAAAAATTGCTTTAATTTATCTCGATTTTATAATTGTCAACAATCTTTGAACCTGTTTAACGAGATTTAATATAAATTTATATTATACTGCCAATTTAAATAGTATTTATCTACTAACTATTTATTAGAAATAGAACGCATAGTCATTAAAATAATAGTATTATTGTTGGTCTCATTCAATTATGGTACTTAACGATCATTGACTTAGAGAAACAAGCACTTAGCGTATAAAGATGATAAACTGTATAAGTAGGTCAGTAGTAAGAATAGTTATAGTTGTTGAGTTTAAAAGACAAACATCACGCATTTATCCACAAAGAGGTAAGCAGAGATGCAACCAGGTCACCCACTTTTCGTCATGTGTGTTCCCTCGTGATATAATAAACAAGCATATCGCCATATCGGTTCCAAATTTCAATTTTGAGCAGAAAAATGCAATATGACCTTGTTGAGCCATCCGTGAGTATATTAAATATTTTGATAGATCTGAATCATTCTTGACAGACTTCTCGATGGTTGGACGCGAATTACTAATAGTTTCCTGGAGGTAAAATGAATTGACATTATTTAGAGCCTTACAAAAATACCTTAATGGAAATACTTACTCAGTGAATTCATGAAGTTAATTACAGTATATGTATTGTTGTTTGTTTTTTATTTTTTTTTAACCCACACACACAGAGAGATAATATCTACAATCAAAACATATAATAATGACTATAGCTAGGGTTAGTACTTAACCTAGATTGTACTCCAAAATTTGTGCTCAAAGCAATATATAATAATACAAACGATGTGTTAATATTTAATTATAAGTGTAAGTTGTTCTATTGAATATTCAGAAATCAAAATGAATCTCCAATAAAATACGTATTGTTTGAAATCCTTGATATTTAAAATATATGGTATGACAGGTAATGAGCGAAGAAAATAAAACAGTCTAAAGTATATGCTCGGTTCAAGAACGTCTTTTGACTTTCGTCGGAGATAAGTTGTTTGATACTTTTTTTTTAATTAGTTTTAGCGCCTTGTTCTTGATTACCAACACATACTATCGTAGCCTACAAAAATAAGTATTTTATATTCATCCAGATAGCGATCATCGTACACAAGGTGTTATTACTCGCCATAATGGGCCACGTAAGTGTGTCGTGTTCCGGGATCAGCCTGTGTATATCTGTGTACAACACCATAAAGAACTCTGAATGCGTGGCGCTCTATTGCGCTCGTCACCCTACATAGGATGTTAATCCTTATAATGGCAAGTATAAAGCTGACAACAATGTTCTTTAAACTGGAACACCAATGCATGCCGATTGCTACTTGGCAGTGGTGAAGGGTCCATATAAACGGATTCTTACCGGCTTTGCTATCGTAGTATAGGTAAGCAAACTATTTAAATAAATTATATTTTTAGCTAATAAATAATTAATATTTATGCCATTGTGGCCTAAAATCGAATTATGATTAGTACCTACAATTAGTACCGGCTTCCCTTTCGACAAACTTCACCCTTCGCCACTACTGCTTGGCGATAGAAATATACATTGGTGTGGTATCTACCCAGACGGCCTCCTGTATACGAAATACCTACGACCAATGTTATATGTTAATAAATCATTACCCATAGCCTATCTGTAAGTCGTGATAAACTGTTATTATAAAAACCGCAGCTATAAGACATTCAAAGGGTTATGGAAGGTCAGTAAGGTCGAAATTGCCTTGCCACTGAATCATCCTATTGTCTTGTTACGGATTCACCGACATTTGTAAAGATGTTTTACTATGATTATGATAAACTGTTTCGTAGATACAAGAGACAAGTTGAGGCATTTGTTTTGTGTGAAATCATTTCATTAGTAATGAATATTGAACTTTGTCTTTAAGTTATTTGTGAATGTCTCCGTGCTTAGTATATTGCGCGATACGATAGGCGAGGTCACGGGTTCAAATCCCGGGTCAGAGAAAGTGATAAAGATATTAATCCGATGGCTGGAATTTACACCCGATAAGACAATAGGCTTGCGCCCTATTATCATTGGAACACACATGGCGAAAAGTGGATGCCCTGGTTGGGTTACAATGGTAATGTGTTTTTTTAGGAACGACGTGTACAGGCTGTAAATCGGCAAGTTATACTTTTGAAATTCCTGTGTCCACTCCGTCCAATATTTTTTGGTTGCGTTTTAATAATATTGACATTTATTCTCAAACAGCTTGACGTCAGAAAGGCAGACGTTTATAATAACTAACAAATATATTCAGCAAGATGTTAGGAAATGTGTTAAGCACCACGCCATTTTGGCCCACAGAAGTGTGTCGAAATCCGGGATCCGCCTGTGTATCCAGTTCCAATAGGCCAGTTTAATTGTGTCGACTGCTGAGGGGTAATCGTCTCTCGTCAGTCGACATTCTATTGGACCCCACTCCACTTACATCAGGTCCAGAGGGGTAACTGTGCCGTGCTCTTTTAAAAAAAAAACATAGTAGGAAGGGGGTTGATAGAACATTAAATCTTGTATGTGCTTTCTTATTTAATTACAATACATCCCTTTCTCACTTAACGTTTGCTTCATAAATCTCAAAAATTCTCATGTAAGTACTTCATTCAAACTTGATACAAAATCAAGAGTCGCTCGCGGCGTCACCAGTTTGGAAAACTTTTCCTGCTACAATAGTACCTACATCCCTCTAGAAATCTAAGGTGTTATCAGCACGACACCAACGCCATCTATATAAGAATCAAATTAAAACATGCATTATTATGTACTAGAGCAAATTACCTGTATAAAATATACCCTATGTGTCATCCAAGAAGCGTTTTACACGTGTGCCCAATTTCATTCAAATCCGTTCAGCTATATCCGTGTTTATTTGTAACAAACATTTTGACAAACTTGCGCATTTGAAGTAAGATTAGTAAGATCAAACGAAAAAATTCTGTCGGAATTCTTAATAGTAAGATAGTCAAACAATTATTTTTGTTGCTGCTATCGTAACATTCAAATATTTTAGATACATTGACGTATGAATCTTTTTAACGAGCAAAAAAATAAAATGTCACTTGTTGGTAGATTTTCTATGAACTAGAACACTGGTATAAAACTAGTTTTTATAAATAAAGTGACATCAACAAAGAGGATTAAGATGCATCACAACTTTAAAGGTTGCGTCTTCACTTGTTGCACTATAAATACGTAGAATTACATTTAATATTATTAACAGTAATCTAAATATTATAGGTAATTTACTGGTGATAGGTATCTAATACGTGAAAGTCCGCCTAGGTAGGTACCACCACAATGTCTATTTCTGCCGCCGAGCAGCAGTGTAGTCACCGCTGTGTTCCGGTTTGAAGGACATTGTAGCCAGTGTACCTACTGGACATAATGAGACTTAACAATTCATATCTCAGGATGGCGAGCGCAATGGAATACCAAACAATACTTTGTTATTCATCGTGTTGGATGGTGTTTGTACTGTTTATGGGCGGTTGTATCGCTTACCATCAGGCGAACGGCAAGCTCGTCTCGTCAAACAAAGCAATAAAAAAAATTAAATCATCAAAAGAAGTTACGTCGCTACGTTTAAATTATGCCGACTTATTAGTTTATTTGTTTATTATTTATCAGTGGTGAAAAGTGAAATTTTCCAGAAGTGAACCCGACCCAACATATCGGTACTTATGTCCATAAATATGGTCTGCATATCGCTCTAATGATAATTAGATTTTTCAGAAATTCTACAAAAAGAGAAGCCGGCGGGAATCGGATTATTTGGACCCTTTGCCACTGCTATTTACACATATAACAGTGGCAAGGGCTAGGCTGTAACAGTCTGAGGTAAACACTTTGTAGAAAAAATATCAAATGTAGTCTCCTTTTGGATACAGCAGTCAATATACATTTCCTACGATATGGTTGACTCTAAACAAAAACCAAATCTGTTTCATACCTAATCTGGAATTAGCGCGGTACCTAGAAATACCACACGTCGGTGAGAAAAATAGCACTAAGGTACATTGTATTTACCACAGACCCACGTTGGACATAAATCCTTTAAATGTCAAGATGTCGGGTGCTTTAATCACTAGTATTCGTGGTCCTAAAGTAATAAATATTAATCCTAACGTCTACTATACAGTTTTTTTTGTAATTTTGTTTGTTGCCGTAAAGCCGCAAACTGTAAAAGTACTCGCATGCCGACGCGAGGCGATTATTAGTGGTAGGTCTCTCATATGTGAGAGCCCGCCTGGTTTGGTACCACTGCAATGTCTATTCCGACCACCAAGCAGCAGTGTGAAGTCATTGTTGTGTTCCGGTTTGAAGGACATTGTAGTCAATGTAACTACTGGACATAATGAGACTTACCATCTCATGTCTCAAGATGGCGAGACCTGTGAAATACCTACCAAACAATACTTTGTAATTCAATGTGTTGGATGGCGTTTGTTCTGTTTATGGGCGGTCGTATCGCTCACCATCAGGCGAAAGGCAAACTCGTCTCGGAATTATAAACAATAAAAAAAAATATATAAGCCATATTGAATTTTTTTCGTCATTAAAAATTATGGATGCCAAACACATTAAAATTATAAAAACGTTACTCATTAAAAAAAATATTGTTATTTTCAATGTTTTCCTTTGGCGCCGCTCCGGGTCTTTTTCACAATAGGGAAAACGTAGTTCCCTTCTACCGTCACTCAGGGGGTTTTAATCTAATCTATTGACGTCATTATCTTCTCACAAGACCTTGTAAAACGATTTGGTTCGACAACCCTACCGCTGCAACGATGCAAATTGTGTTCTTAAAATTGTAAACGAGTATTGCGGTTAGTTGATTTTTTAAATGGTAATAAATATATGTTATTTTGCGGTAGCTCTTGCCTAAAATGTATTCTGATGCATAATATATACAGACGTAAAAACCCACAGAATTTTAAGACTTACTTGAAAAAAATTAAATATACCTACACACAATCACACTCACGCTTTTATATCCGAAAGGTTAGGCAGAATAACCAAGGCACCTTTTATCGTGTGTATTCCACACCATGATTCAATAAAATGTGAGCCGATTGACATATTGGGCACATATACCAGACTCCGGGCTGTTACTGAATAGAAAAACCCAATTACTTTTCCAGACCCGGAATCGTACCCAAGACCTCAAAGCGGTGTCGACCAGCGCACGCAATACAACTACGCCATTGAGCCAGTCCAAACTTATCTTAAAATATTTTGTGCTCAAACCCCAAACAAAACAATTTCAAATTATAAGCATATTTTCTCAAACCCTTAAAATGGTCCTCCATGCAAACTTAACGCGTCATCACCGTGCGGGCAAGTATACCTCTTCTGAGGGATAAATGGGCAGACGTACTCCATTGTTCACTCGAAAAAGGGTCTCGAAAATAGCTGAACTAGTGATTAATCGCGAAAACTTCTATCCTTTTATATTCGTGAATTGTCGTATTAGGCTCAATACGTTATATCACTGTCGCGAGTGTATTTTTAGCGGAGGAATCGTTTGAATGCGGTAATAGTACTACCGTATACAAGTTATTGCTTTCGAAAGGAAGGAAGGCTTAATTTGCTTCGGTCTAAATAAGATGTGGGCATTTTCTAGTTTCATCTTTATCCGGCAATTAAGGACTATAATAAAACAACGAAGGTTATCTTCTATCCCCTTTACGGTCTCTACAATGGCGTCAGTTATTAAGATATTGATAATTCTTATACGGAATTGTGTGTTATGGTTTATTTGATAATTTACTACTGGACATAATAAAAGTTATCATCTCATGTCTGAAGATGGCGAGCGCGGAATATCAAACAGTACTTTGTAATTCAAGATATTGGACGGTGTTTCTGCTGTTTATAGGCGGTCGTGTCGTTTACCATCAAGCGAACGGTAAGCTCGTCTCGTCATCAAACCAATAAAAAAAATTATGATCTAAGATTAGACTTATACTCGGATGAAGCCACAGGCAAGACTTTACTGGTGGTTGGGTATATTTTATATCCGATAACGACCACCGTACACAAGATGTTAGAACCCGCCATAGTGAACCACGTGAGTGTGTTGCGTTCCAGGATCAGCCTGGGTGTATCCGGTACCAAAAAGGCCGGCATAATTGTGTCGACTGTCGAGGGGTAATCATGTCAGTCGACATTCTATTAGACCTCACTATACTTACCATCAGGTGTAGTGGGCTTATTTTACCGTTCCCTTCTAAAAACAGGCAAAGACTCCAGCTAAAATGACCTCACTGCTGGATTTATTGATCAATGGGACTACCGGAGAAATGTATTCCTCTGTCTTAATCTCCATTCTTCTTTATAAAGATGGACAACGCATTCACAGACAGTGTAGGTTAAGAAGATTAACCATTTAATGTCCGTGCTAGCTTGCTCAAAAACCAAAGAAGCGAATAACAATTCTTAACCGCAACAAAATTGTAAACAAGGAAATCTTGAATATTATTTACGCAGACGGATTCAAGGAACGTATAAAGATTGCAGAAAGAAAATTCTTGGTATCGATATTGGGCGTGTTAATAGGCTTCACTTCGCTCCGCTTCCAAGCGTACTATGAAATGTTGTTCATGACACTTGCCTATAATTTGATGGTTGATGGCTTCATACCAGGAACACTGAAGGGCAGATCCAGAGGGGCGGTCATGGGGGTCATGACGCCCACTTACGGCTGGGTCCTAGACCTAGGTGGATCACTAATTAAAATTGCTAAACATAATGTTTTTATATATTTTTTGTCACAATATAGCTTTTATTTTAGTACTTTCAATATTTAATTAACTTACTTTGTTTGACGCATTATTAAAAAAATACCTATTTTTTACTTGTATCTATTATTATCAATATTAAATTAAATTATTAATTCTTGTGACTTGACCACGACTATGTGACCCCCCCTTTCCCCCTCTTCCCCAGGCTACAAAGCTGGATCTTGAATCAAATTAAAATGATCTTGATCTTCGTCCTTGGGAACTTTCAAGATCTTACTAATAAAAATTGTATACGTCTCTCATCTATTAATATTTATATAGCCGAGGGGTGCTATTCCGTCTAGACTATATCCGTCTATTTGCAACTACGGGTATTCTGATCGAAGGATTATTTGTAAAGATAAAAGAGTCAAAAATAAACTATTTACCCATACGCCTAACAAAGCTGCCCTTCGATAAGAAGCCTGTAATTACAAAAAGACGGATTTGCCTCCGTAGATAGAATAGAACCCCAGACTACACCGTTTTGTCTAGCTTCCTCTGACATTAGTAGTCACTCGACATATCAATACAGACGTTGTATGACTAAAACAGTATACAACCTTTATTGGTAGGCAGTGACAGTATCAGAATTATTATGGAGGTGTTATAATAATATCAGCCCAGTATTATATACTGTCCCACTGCTGGGCACGGGCCTCTTCTTCTATTAAAGGATTAGGCCTTAGTCTACCACGTTGGACTAGTGCGGATTGGTAGACTTCACACACCTTCGAAATGCCTATAGAGAAAAACTCAGATGTGCAGGTTTCCTCACGATGTTTTCCTTCACCGTTAAAGCGAACGATAAATTCACAAAGAATACACACATGATTTTAGAAAAGTCAGAGGTGCGTGCCCTTGGTTTTGAACTTGGGAACATTCGTCTCTGCAGTCCACATGGAATGGAGATGTTGCCAGCGTAAAAGAAAGGAAGAGGGATTAGGGAGAATACGTATTAAAGCATTCAGAAATTTTATAAAACGGGACAGAAGCTCTTCACTTTTTTTATGAGACATGACATTAGTCCGCTTAAGTAGCTCCATTATGAACACAAATATCTAAGCTTTAAAATAAATTGCTAATTTAATTTGTTCCTTTTTAGTATTATTTTAGGGCATACATTTATGTGCGACCCTTCCTTGACGTCGGTGTACAATTTAAAGATGGAATATGTGACTAGCACTATGTGAACTGAATAAAAGTTTAAAACCCTTTTAGGGAATGAATTTATAAAATCTCACATACGTTGCGTGCATGAGTCAGAGTTAAGAATTTTATTTAGCAGTTGTTTTTTTTTATTTTGATCCCCGTAATACATTATATTGGTTTGGACATATACTAATTGTAATCAAAATAAAAATATATAATTTATCAAAGTTAGTGTAAATAAAAAATGAAAGCAATTTAATAAAATACGTATTCTCAAAAGATCTTGTTAAATGCTTTCTGATGCGACATTGAAAAAAATCTAGATCGAAATTAGCACATCAATCCTCGTCTGATTCAGAGATGATCAATGTAGAGATGAACGAACGAAACGCCTTGTTTTTTCTATTCTACAGACGTACACGTAATCCCGAGGGATTGAAGTTAGATTGGTTATTTAAGAAGAAAAACCAACATGTCGCTGAGTATATTGCGTTTTATTATGCAACTGAGTTAGAACGAATCCCTCGACTGATTGTATGCGATCCGTTTGGTTATAGCTACATAAAAAAACTTTTAATGGCATGTTGTATCTTTAGAATATGGACCAAAAAAATGTTTTAACGATTTCAAATAAGGATATTGTTTCTACTTTGGGAAAGGTATGTGTCCAACTGTGGACTGCAATTATGTGATGATAACGATGTGAATGTTTATATATTAATTCACGAAGAGGATATGGTGTACCATTTTTAAACACATTGCACGCACGGACTTGTAGAATGCAGTAAAATGAAATTAATGTATTGTGTAGGTGTCACAAATATATTAAATTCAATTGTCGAATAACACCACTGGACTTTGGACTGGACTTTTTGCATGATTTAGTACGCACCTAATCTGTTTCTTTGAATTGGACGTTGTGATTTAGTTATTTAAAATATTGTAAACCCTTTGAAGTTTATTTTATTAAAGACAAACAATTCTTGATAAAAATACAAAACTTTCAAGGCGATTAGAAATCTTCAATTTGTTCAGATACTTTTGTACTAACTGTACATCAAATAAAACTAAATAATAACTACAGACAACTTAACAAATAAACGCCGAACGATAATTGGCAGTTTTATAGCTAGCGGCATTCTTAACCATTACCGTATAGTTTTTGTCTTAATTGCGAGGATGGGAAATCCACGAACTAAATTAGATGGTGTGGCGTATTATTTTTATTGAATTTAGATATTTTTAGGATTCCGTACCTTAAAAAGAATCCCTTTAGGGCCATTTTGCTATCCATCTGTTTGTAGGCTAAGGCTATTTTTCTAAGAAACGCGTAGAAGTATCATGTTGAATTTTATATCTAATACTCCAATCTGCGGTCTCTTTCAGCTGTGAACAAATCAAATTTTTAATTGAAATAAATCATTTTTTTTTTGCTTAGAATGACGAGACTTTCTGTTCGTCCTATGGTAAGCGATACGATCTTCCATATACAGTAGAAAAACCATCCAACACCTTGAATTACAAAGGATTGTTTGGTATTCCATTGCGCTCTATTTTATAATATTTTACGTATTTTATCGCGGTTTTTTAGAATATAATTTTCTCCGACGTTTCGAAGACTGCTGCCTTCGTGGTGACAGAACGGACTCAAACTTGGAAGTTAGGTTAGATAGCTCGCGAATTTTCGCATATTTTGCGATATCACAAGAGAATCGAATGCTATAGGGTACTTGTTTACGTAGAATCATAAAATTTGCCAAGAAGCAACTTGTTACAGAACATGTAAAGGGAAAATTTTAAATCCCTTAATATCTTCTTACTTCAATAATAAAAAAAAAATTACTGTTACAATCTTATTATTTGCTGTTGGTGCAGTAATCCTGTACGAATCGAACTTCAACGTAAAGTTTGCCAAGTTTGAACTTATATACTTATATTCCTACAAGTTGGAATACCTCGGAGCGCGAGACCAACTCGCACTTTTTTTTCTAAAAATAATGAAGATATATTTAGTTGATTCGTTTATCTCGTGATAATTTACATGGGAGGGGGGACGAATTACGTATTAAATAGGGGAACATCGCTACTCCCAGTCTCCTCCAAAACCCTATGAGAAACAAAACTAAGTATAACGTAAGTTACAGACATGTGAGCAAATATAATTACTTATGTGAATCATCAGAATTAATAAAAAATATACAAAGGGAACTCCTGGAGCAACCGTCGATAAATATAAGCTCATGTTGAACAATATGGAACTAAAATGTTACATAGGGAATACCTGGGTTACATTCCCATGTCGGAAAACACTGTGTGGGTTTCAACACAATTTTCCCGGTTCTTGAATATAGGCCGGTTATAAATAAATCCATTACCCTCCCTTGCTTCTCCGTAGGCGAGTAAATATGTAAACCGTAATATTATTTCTCTAACACACATGAAAAAATATGTTTGTATATTGAAATAAGGACAGAATATCGATGAAAGAATATAAATTACTAATAGTTGCGGCTTCGAACGTGCAAATAACTTTTCGCTCCACAAAAGTCCCTAAAACATTATGTCGTCAGCGCCATCTATTAAAAAATAAACAGATTAAAAATGTTACATCCTATGGGAGTAAAGTACTGGAATAAAAAGTAGATAGCCTATGTATAGGTATCAAGCCCAGCCACATTTTCTGGATATGGTTTTCCTGTATGCCAAATATCATCAAAATCCGTTCAGTTGTTTCTGCATTTACTTCTAAATTCCAAGACTTTTTCACGAATTTTCACACTTATCACACTTAGTAAAAAGTACGATAAACTAAACAATAGTTATTGTTGACCTTAGGTTGACCTCTCCCGTTACAAAACTCTTATAACTTACCTTTCCAGGATAAATATAGGCATGTAAGTAACTCCAGAACATGGTTTATATACGTGGTCATTGTAACATAGTGTTACTAAATTAAACCACATATGTATCTTCTTGAAAATATTACTTTCAGTAAAGTACTCAAACTGTAGATGTAAAATAAAATAGTATAACTTATATTAATAAAAAGTAATTTAATTTTTACACGCCCTAATACCATTACTACTGCTCTGGGAGAATTCGTCGCAGGGGCAATATTACACTTTTATTCAAAAATGCACTCACGCATACGTTATATTCGCACTAAACTAAAAAATGATATAACAATCCGGAAAGTAAAACTGAGATTTTTGGTGAAAAATTGGCAAAGGCGAGTAAGTGGTTTCATTTATTAACTCAAAGTTAAAATGACTGTATATGCTCCAAAATTCATCCAAATCCGTTCACTTCTGAGATTCATCTAACTTTAAAGATCATAAAAAACTTTCGCGTTTAAAATATCATTAAGAATGATTTTTTACACAACATTAACTTTATTAAGATCTGTATCAATTCAGCGCATCACTAATTGCGCACTCCAACCAACAAGTTTCTTTTAACTTAGAGAATTAATTAATTTAACCTCTGCCGGGTTTTCCCATTTACAAACGAATCTATCTTTGTTTTAAAAGGAAATTACATTTGAGTTACATTTGATTTGAGCTTCATTTGATTTTACGGCAACGGTTATGAGTATTTTTATATTTTGCTAAGTGATTATATGAACATAAAAGGTAAATGATAATACTAAAACTTTATTTTGTGGTGGTAGAATATAACACTTTTGGAAATGCGAATTTGAGTTAAAAGCAATAAAAAAAGAAACTGTTACGGATGATACTCTGTGATTTTGGTAATAAAATTTGGTTGGAATTTAGAAATGGTTTTATGAAACTATTGATCGTAGAAATACATTAATAGTGATTTGAAAAAATAAATGACCCTATTCCCTTTTATCCCTGAAGTGGAATCCCAGTCGACACAATTATGCCGGCCTTTTGGAGCCGGATATGCACAAGCTGATCCCGGAACACGACATACTTGGACTACAGTGGCGGGTATTAACACCTTGTATATTATGGTCATTATCCGGGCGGATATATCCTAACATTCACGGCTTTGCCTACATAGAAAGGCTTTCCCACTAAAAATGCATAAATCACTGTAGTGATCAACAGCGCCATCTCTACGATACCCACGCCATCTACTGGAAAGTGTAAAAAATTTAATATTTCCCCAAGGGATACAAAAATTTGTCTAATCCAGGGCATGGTCTATCCATATTCCATATCCGTATGCCAAATTGCCAATTCACCCAATATCGTTTCGCGGTGATTTTTTTACTTCTAATAATTATCCAAATATTTCTACATTATTAGTAAGAAGTAGAATTTTAAAATCAGAAAATTAATAAATTTAGACTTCATTAGATCAATATATTTTCTCATTAGAATAAAGTAACTTTTATCCTTTTAATATATCTAAGCATTGTACAATTTCAGAATCAATGTTATATCATATAACTCATTCTCGGAAAATATTTTATGATATTCAGAAATAGCGTTTTTTTCCTTCAAGCAGCTATTTGCTGTATGTTTTGTACAGGCGGATAAACACGTTTTTTTCCTTTCTATAAAATACTTTTTGGGACGGTAAAATCTCGCGTTTCTCTGAAGTATTAATAGATTCCATAATAATTTTCACTGACACCTATACCCTTAGTAGTAGAAGCATGTGCTAAACAGTACATATTTTAAGGCTGTATTATTATAATAAGTGCTAAAGGGAAACCGCTGAAATTCAGCTTGAATACGAAAAATTAAAAGCATATCTTTTTACAAAATTTCATCAACACTATAAATTTAACACAATTTTTATCCATCAATGTATAAAGGAACTAATGCCAAAGGCTTTCTCTCCCAGTCATCAGTCTATATGATTCTTAAGAAGCTATAAACAAAATAATCAGTCAACCGCAAACAGTTCTCAAGTTATTTAAAGTTTCATTACACTGTAATAACGCGAAAGTGTTACAACGTGGAATTTCCAAGCATTAAGGAAAACGTGTTTGAGACGAAAGTGAAATTCTTAGTGCGCGCTACTTCCGTCAGCTAATGAAAGGCTTAATTATTATGAGATGAACAAATGTGAGACTTGTGGCTTTAGTTATGGTTCTGAAGACTTTTGTGTACGCCTGTTATTGTTAAACAATGTTTTATCTCTCTTTTAAAGTTAAATATCGTTTGAAATAGACAATTGTTTGTCAAAAATTTTGTCTTTTCTTTTTGTCACAAAGGACTTATTGTATGAGTCTAAGCATTTTGAACTACAAGAGCATGATGTAATAATTGATGTCTACGTAAATAGCAATTAATATTTGTAATACGAAAATCAAATAAACACAATATGGACTTAATTATCATACACGAAAATACGTTCTATGAAATTCATTCGGCCTCAAAAATACAGAAATCAAATATTTTCAGACCACACTAATGCTCTTCTCTTGCTCTTACAATAAAGTGAATCTGGCAAATAAAATATTTGATCTGTTTGTCTATGAAAGATACAATATTTGCCAAATTTATACATTAGGAGCATAAACGTGTTATTTATTTTGATCAAATAAAAATCTTGAATGCGAAATACTACAAATCTTCCAAATGTTTGCGAAGATAATGTTTAAATGTTTGTTAGAAGATAACGCAAAATTTTCTAAAAAGCTTTGATGATAAAAGCACGTAGACAGATGTACATAATTTTAATGTGGTAAACTCTCATGCGTAGGAAGTCGCTTATGACATAGTAAAAATACTAGTCTAATCCCAATTAAAGCCACAAAGCACACAAACACATCTCGCAAAGCGACGGTTCAGTTTGAATCCTATCAAAAAAGCACATGCAACATGAATGACGTTCTCTGAAACCAAATTTCTGCAGAACTACATTCAATAAATCTATATACTTCTCTCTTAAAATTTCTTTTCCTCTGTCCTATAATAAACTTGTCAATGCTACGCTCCGTTTCACGCATGGACTGGGATTAAGCTAGCCATTGAGTGGACTTATTGTTCGTCTTAACAAATATACTCATTCACTAGGTCTTTAGAGACATCAAAGGAAATGTCTCGAAATAGCCTTCGATAGTTGACGCTGTTTAAATCGTCGAAATATGTAAATGTAACTGGCAAAAACAAAATACACTCATTCACTGTATAGGGTCATTTTGACATTGCGTTACTAAATGAAATTAAACACTCGTCTTTGCCTTTGCTGTCATTGAGCCAAAAATCATCCATTAATAAGGAATATTTTTACCAAAAATTGTTGATTTTAATTTTCAGGTTTTTTATGATCTTGTAGTTTAATGCGAATGTGGCTTGTGCGTATTTCTGACTGAAACTATTGATGTTGCCGCTACGACGAATTCTCTTAGAGTAGATGTAGTAGTTAGGGCGCGTAAAATTAAAATTACTTTTCAAATTTACTTTTTATAAAGTGTTATTTTCAAGTAGATAAGTATGTGGTTTCATTTAGTAACGCAATGTCAAAATGAACCTGTATATCGTAATAGTCTTCGTTCATGAGCTTACGTGTTAGCAGTGAACAGAATTAGCCTGGAATTTATTATCTAGCTGAAGAAGTTATGACTTTTCAAAACGACCACAAACCAAAATGGAAACATAACATTTAACCTCGCTTACATCTAATATCAGTTTGGCAAAGCGCGTTGTATTTGTCTATTATTGCCCAGACAGCGGCCAATGTTCAACGGATATTGCATGCGGTTGCATCCCACTAGTGTTGCCAGCCCTAGCAAACATGGAAACGGTTGAAAATTGAAAAATACTATTTGTCAACCCTATTATCTTTTTGGTTTATATTGTCTATATTCCTAAAACCGGAGATCTAAATATAAATCATTGTTGAAATTATCATGAACCTGCGATAGGACTAATAGACTGATAAACGGAGGTTTTGTATTTGATCCCAAATCTGAACCAGCTACCCTTTAAAATTGTAACGAAAGCATACAATGTTTTTATATTTAGTTTAGGGTGACGAAATATTTAAAATATCTTATAGGCTAATAGTGAAGGTGGAACCTTAAAGTTTTCCTTTAGAATTATATGATGTGATCAACATTAAGTCTCTTAACCCGAATTAGCTAGCGTTTGGTACGGAAAGCCATCCTTACCCGACATTTTTAAAGATCGATAGCCAATGTTGGATCAATTTAGTACAGAGCTGGTAGTATCCGCAAATGTCCTACTATTGAAACGATTTTATTACTAGGGTTTGTTCTTGGTTCTGCTTGCATGGGAATTCCTTTCCCTAACGAAGTCTGATTGTAAAATAAATAGTGGCAACTGCCGTGACTTTGGTTCCTATTCTTAAGTGGTATATATACTGTAAGTCGCGCAAATTCTGCTCCCCCAATTCTGAATTGTCTATCGCCATCTAGTGTGATTATTTGGACATTATTTACTAAATATCGATATTCATCTCGCAGTTCCAGTAAAGTTGGCGAGATGGCGGTGTATACTGATTGTGCCCCCACAAAAATAATATAGAATATAAATTAATCTTAATAATATCAAGCCAGAATTTGGTGTATATACATATTGCCTGCACACTGAAAATAAACTAACCACGAGTACTGGAAATCCATAGGTCTACCTTCTTCTTCTTCAGGTGCCTCGCCCTTACCCAAGATTGGCAGTCAGTTCCTTAAACCTTGCCTATTCATGGCTAAACGGAATTATGTCATAATATAAACGGAGTTCTTCGAACGTTTTTATTCCAATCCAATCCCGTACATTGCGCAGCCACGACTTCCTTCTGCTTCCTACACTTCTTTTTACTGATATTTTCTCCATCATGATAGTTCTCAGCAGATATTACTTATCATATCGTAGGTCTACCGTAAAAACACAATGTTGGCAACACTGAATCCAACAGAACCACAAATTGTGACTTATTGCTTGAAGCGGTTGCTGTGTATTATAAAAGCTTATTTGTACAACAATTCTGGGCTAGTAAAATTGTTATTAACACTTCTAGACTGCATGCAGTTATATTAACTTGGTAAAATGTATATCTGTTTTATGTGGAAGCGGAGCAAATGTAAATGTCAGCATTCTTGTTTGTTGTTGATATTTTTATGTGGTTCTTTGATTGTATTATAAATAATGAGGTACGGAAATCAATTACCATAATACGCTAAGCTTCGCTGATTAATAAAGGGATATCAGATAGTTTAAATTACAATGTAATGACGGTGTAATTCGCTCAGCAAGATTAGACGTTATTGTCTTATACAATTAATAACATTATAGCTGTAGCATATTGTTATGATTATAGTATAATAATTATTGTATGTGTACCTTAAGAACTTTTATAGTTGGTATGATTGACAATCGCTTATGATTTTAGAAATCGAAATAATGATATTATTCTGTAAGTTGAAATAATCAGTTTTTGCGTTAAATGAACTGACAATAAATTGATCTGTGTGACCAAGATCTTCAGCAGCGCTTTGATGATCATGGGTTTTCTTTTCTACGTAACTCGATACCGATCCACAAACACAAATTCTCGTTATTTAATTTCTAAATTCAGAGAGGCCATAACTTTGGAGGACTAGTTAGAAATAGAACCCCGAATAGCACTTACTACTCAGTTATTAGATGAACAGGATGAAATACTAAAATGACCTCGATAATGAGAATTATATGGGGCTTCGTACCATTACACATCTTCGGATATACAGAAACGTAAACTCTGAATAACTATAATTTAATTTACAACGTCTATAAATTCCAGAATGCAATTATCCGGCAGAAGCGTGGCTGAAGGGAAATAATTAAAAGATGATTAATTGATTTTACGGGGAATCGTTGTACCTGGGAAATTATATTTAATAAACAGGATTTTATGGGCGCGTTTATTTTAATGATGAATCAGGTTTCCCCATGTGGTTCGTTCATGTATAGTGTCCGTGTTGTGAGACCGTGTATCTCTACTAGCCGAATTTTTGCCACGGTGACCAATGTTAAAGGAGATCGGCCAGGCATGCATACGATAGCGCGCAAGTGTGTGAGCAATACACAGGTGCAGATCTCTTTTTCACTCTAATAGTCCGGAGAGATCAGGCGCAAGACCAACAGCTTTACGTGCTTCTCCGAGGTACGGGGGTATTACACCGGAATCTTCCTGACTCCGATCTGTGACTGAGTAGTTTTTAAGATAGAAAAACCTAGCCACAATAATATTTTGGACAACTTGGGATTCAAATCTAGGACCTCAGCGCGGTAGTCGTACTGGTGCTGGGTACGCATTATAACTATGCCGCCGAGACAGTCAGTTGGTTGTGAGTCCGTACTTTATAAAGGAGTTCACTGACGAACAATACAATCAATAGTCTCTAACCTAGTCGATTTCCCACTTAAAATTCTAGTTAGACTCACTTTAGCGGAAATATATCAATTTATTGGTTCGTGGTATTAGTCGGTGGATTAGTTTGCAACATTGAGTGGGAGGAAGACAAAAATACACTAAAGAATTAGTTTTATTTTGTGACAGTATACAGCTCTAACTGACTAAAATAGCTGTTTAAGGTCACTGAAAATGTTGGAAAAGAAAAATACTACTGGTAACCTAAAAAAAATCTCTATGGAATCTGATTTTTAATGATTCAAAACATTTAAGTTAGGTTCAAAAAAATGTTGGCAGTACTAGATCTAACCATCCGAATGGAACATATTTCGCATGAAGTCCATTGGGACGGTTAGATGGAGATGAGATATATTAGAAAGTAAAGTTACTCGTCAGTGGGATTTTTATATTACAATCTAGAATTCGTTATCTTGTGTAGAGCGGCTGACAATAATGATTACAGAAGCTTTATGAGCAATGGATGTGTGTGATTCAAAACTGTCCTCTGAGAATGTCTCAAAACACGCAACTCGTAAGTCGATGTCGTTTAATTTTGACGTTTGTGATTGATCGAGAGGCCAATGCGTCGGTCACGTGTTAATCTCTCAACCAATCCCAATAAACGATACGGGATCGTGTTGTGTTTTTTGCCACGTTCTAAACATAATCTGTGTTATAAAAATGTTGCAAAGCTGTGCTTAGTTAAAATACGAATTTACTCGATCAGCTGTAAGTCAAAACCCGCCATCTTGCCTCTAAATAAGGTTTAAACTAAGAATTTGGTGATGTTTTTGACATCTCTTTAAGCAATTCTTAATCACCTCTTAACGCTACAACAAATTTATAAGTAAGACTGATAGTTATTGTTATAAAAAATAAAGTGTTACTGATATATATTGTTAACACAATATTATTAGATCTAATTAGCACAAATACCTAGGTTCACAAAACTCCTAGTTTACCATGTGAGTGAGCAATGAAGGTAAAGCAGTTTAATTAGATTAATTACTATGCAACATATGAGGAGCATAATTACTTGTGGAGCCTATTTCACGCGCTCTGCTCTTGTTAGTGTATAGAAATAACAGCAGTTTAATTTATATGGGTTATGTAATATGATTTTTTGAGCGTTCATTAGTTGGAAGTTTCGTATAACAGAATAAATACTTCATTATTAAGGGTTTTGAATAAGAGTTAAAGGGTATGTATGGTAAATAATTATGCTATATTCAGCTTTAATGTACGATATCATTAAGGAAAAGTAACTACTATAGATGACTATTATTCTGGCTAGGTGTAAACCGCTTCACCGCGGAGTTTTAGCTGGTAGGCCGTGCATATGTGTAAACCACTTCTGATATGTCAATCAGGAGATTTGGAGGCGTTTTCAGTGGAGATCCTTTAGGTGATCATGATTATTATTGTAAGTCACAGGCGATAATATAATACGATACGAAAGGCATCATATCATATCATAGGACGGAAAACAGCGAAAAGTGCATGCACTAGTTGCAAATCTGCCTACCTTCGAGGATAAAAGTCATGAATGTCCTTGCATAATATTTTACGAGTCTCAGTTCGGGAAATACATTCCAAACCAACCTACCCAGCAACCCGTTCAGAACGTCCTCAAATCCCAAATATCAGGCAACACGAAACCTAAATTATCCGAGGTTACTTGGGCTCATATCCAGTTATGAATTCCACAAATAAACATAAATATGAGTTTTGATAATTGGTATAGAAATAACTCAATTTCACGGTATCGAATTTGTTTGAAATGTGGCGTAAAATGGCATGTGGTTTTTAATGTAATCGTTATTAAATGTTATGATAACAGAAATAATAATTGTAACAGGTCTATATCTGTACTCTGTACATTAAAGATATTGAAGAAAACAGTGGCGAAGGATTCGTATAAATCGATTCCTTCCGGCTTCCCTTTATATAGAATATTTATAAAATCTTATCTTATCATGAGAACCATTTGAAGACCTACTTTATGCATATTAGTTCCTATATGTTTTATCGGGTTCCCTTCGAAAATTTACACCTTTTGCCACTGGAAGACTAATAAAGAAGGTACTTATTAGAGCAATAGAACCCAAAACAACATTTTTTTGGATTTTTGACTATATGTTTGTACAGGCATCACCCAAAAAATACTTATACTATATAAATGAATGAAGTTTTCACCGATGTATTGTTAGAGGTGTAACTTAAAATATAGAATCCCTTTTACACCGGAAACAATAAAGCGGGACTTATTTCCTGGAACAACATCCTCGCGGGCAAAGTCAATAGCCAAAACTAGTTAACAATAAAATGTATATGTTTAAAATCCCACTGGTGGTAGATCTCCTCGTGTCTCAGGACGGCGAGCGCAGTGGAATACCAAACATACTTTGTATTTCACGGTGTTAGATGGTGTTTCTAAATGTTTATGGGCGATCGTATCGCCTACCATCAGGCGAACAGTAACCTCGTTCGCCATTCAAATTAATGAAAAAAAAAATCTCAGTTCCATACTCGTTAATTGATCTGATGGCGTCTTTCAACGTTACGTTAACTTGAAATGAAATATATTTATTTGCCAAACAGACTTTGAAGAACATATTATGTTTAACATAAAGGGCCGTTATCAGCTATTGTTTACAAATACCAATTAAAATAGGTTTTCCTTAACATATTTCTCACACATTACAATGAATACTTTAGTATTGTGGGTGACAAAGGATAATCAGCACTTACCAGTTACCAATTTGTTCATTTACTTCCTTCATGCTATGCATTATGAATTCTTGACTCTTCGTACCTTCATAAGGCAGACTGGACCAATGGAATTCTTCTCAAATTTCTTTGAGACGAAATTATTGGCTCATGTACCTTTGTGATGAAATTCAGAAAGTGCTTTTTGCATGAAATTCTGTGTTCATTCATGCGACGCAAAATCGTCAATGTCATTTCCGTTGTACTGAGACCATATTTAGCTGCTGAATGTTTGTACGTGGGTGTATCATTAACTACACATTTGATGTGGCTATTCAACTAAATGACTACGACAATGAAGCATAATTAATGTGATATTACTTATTTGGTGACGTCAACCTTTTCTTTTATGTCTGTTATGAACTGCCAGGCCTTAAAAATGTTAAATCTTTGAATCCAGTATCAAATTTCGTAGGAACAACAAAATCAAAAAGCTTATAAGTGTGAATGATGCTTATCTTGAGGTGTTCAATTTAAATACATTTAGGGTAGACACAAAATGTTAGGATGTCAGTATGGTAGAACTTCATCATAATCACATTACGCAATCTCATTTTAAATAACGATTGAAATTTAAATTCAAATTAATTTTGCATGAAATTATAAATAAAAACCTTATGCTAAGCGCCTTTAAATTTGGGAAAAGTGTGTTTTCCGTTGCAAAAGTAACGTTCATTACACTTAATCCACTTCTTGCGTTGTATTTTGTTTTTATCGCCCGGAAACTCGCTTGATTGCTAATTGCCTGCCTTCCTTTAGGGAGACAGGTGGCATCCGATTCACGCCTTAAAATTCGAAGCTAACCTTCATCGGCTTCGGAATTAAATTAACGTAAAAGTCTAGGTATTTTAGCTTAGAACCATAAGAAGCCGTTAGATAATTATATAAATATGGAATTAAAAATTGGTTACTGTTGAAGGACTGCATTGTTAAAAGAATAGGATTTTTGTAACTTACAATTGGATGTATTATTTTTTTAATAACAAAAATCAAATGATGCCAATTTTAAATGCGACCCATTTACTGGTATTCTGTAAATGTTTCATTACAATTCTTGATGAGTATGATACCTATCTGAAGTCTGCCAATCCGAATTAAGCCAGCGTGATGAAATAGGTCTAAAGAATAGTACGGAATGTCGGTGCTGGTTGAATAATGTAACGCAGCATTCGACGTTTATTTACTGGTTTGAAGTTTTTTTACTTTCCTGATTTGCTTTAAGTGGATTAAAACAATTTTATTACTCACACCGACGCCTGGAGGTAACTTTGAAGTGATTTGTGATGGATCCGCTTCTACAATAGTCTTTAATTCCTCATTATCCATCTTGATCTCAGGCTGTCCACGGAGCTTGTTCTGAGGGTCGAAATTTCCAGAATACAAAATAAAGAGGCCTGGCATTATTATATTATAAAAGATATCTATGTGGGTTACGTGCCCGCCCAAGAAGGGAGAAATATGATAGCAACAGCTAATGTATGTAATCCGCGGCTTTGTTACCGTGTTTATCCCCGGGGAACTTTTCATCTTCCCGAGATTATGAGGATGGTGGATTTTCAACCCATGCTAAATTCGGACATCATAATACCAGTTATCAGGTTAAAATATAATATGTAAACAGTGATTTAGGAATGTATGTGCTATTCCTAAATATTCTAAAAGTGTTTGGGAATGTGTGGTTAAGAAGTCGTTCAGTTGAAAAGCTACATACTTATCAATATAATTGTTTTCTAAGCGCCGCGTTTTTATCGCTTGTGTAAACGCGGTGTAATTTGCCTTAATTACGTTGCCAGAAACTGAATCGATCGCTATATTTTACCTACATCCAAAGAGTTCTAAGATGATATAGAACGGACATTTGGAGAATTGTCATACAAAAAATTAGCGCTCATGCGACGGTTACTCGATCTACCGTGAAATAGCAAAACACTAATGTAAAATACTTAATATTTTTTCCATAACGTGATTTGCACGTTTTTAAGGGGCGTATTAGCTTATTTTCTGGAAATATGTTATTTTTGTATTGATATCTAAGGACGCTGTAACGTCTTGTCATACGGACATTTCAAATAACACATTGACTTATTACCAATCTTTACTTCTTTACTATTATCTAAAGCTGAAGAGTTTGTTTGTTTGTTTAAACGCGACAATCTCAAGAACTGCTGGTTCGAACTGAAAAATTATTTTAGTGTTGCATAGCTCTTTGTTCGTGGAAGGCTATAGGCTATATATCATCACGCTATGACCAATAGAACCGGAGCAGTAATGAAAATTGTTCAAAAACGGAGAAAATGTATTATTATCGAGAGCTTCCGTTGCTTAAACGGTTAGTTTCGATCCCGGGAAAATATATAACGGGATTTTTATAACAGAAAACTTTATCACGCGGGCAGAGTCGCGGGGAAGAGCTAGTTGGTAATAACTTTTGGGCACAAATTTGTTCCTGATGTCATACCTATAACTAACTATACAGTTGAACGTTTTTACACACGTCGTTTGTAATGAAAGCTGAAAGCAATTATATAATTGAATCTTTGTAATTCCATCAAACATGAAAATTCTTGTACAATAACACAACATAGTTAAGTATCGCTCTTATTCAGCCAAAATCTTTGACGAACGACCTTATCTTCAAAGTTAGTTCTAAGATATTGTATGAGATTTATCTATCATTGCGTAAAGCTTTATGCAATGAATTACCGAGCTATCTTTAAAGAGCGAACATTACAGGAGATCGTATATTTTATCATGTTTCGTTCCCTCAATTTTTTGTTGTCATGCTCTAACAAATTAACCGATAAAAGTTTTTGGTACGCATACTTACAAATTCTGCCTTTGGGCATGGCATGTGAACGTGGTGGCGTAGTCAATCTAGCGCGAACAAAGAAGTTAGCGAGCATTTCGCTAGCTCTCTATTAGTGTCCTATGTTAATTTTTATTCGTGATTTGCTGGTGGTAGTATATATTTTATATCCGCCCGAATACCTACCGCCATACACAAAGAATTAAAGCCCACCATAGTAGCCCACGTAAGTGTGTCGCGGTCCGGGATTAGCCCGTGTATATCCGGTTCCAAAAGGCCATCATTGTGTCGACTGCCGAGGGGTAATCATTTCTCCTCAGTCAACATTTACCATCAGGTACATTGGGGTCATTTTGCCTTGCAAAAATTTTTGATGCAATTTTTCATACATACATACATAACATCACGCATTTTATCCTCGAAGGGGTATGCAGAGGCGCAACTAGGGCACCCACTTTTCGCCAAGTATGTTCCGTCCCGTGATGTGATAGGGGGCGAGCCTATCGCCATATCGGGCACAAATTCCAGACTCCGGGCTGATACTGAGCAGAAAAACCCAAATATCACTTTGCCCGACCCGGGATTCGAACCCAGGACCTCAAAGCGCTATTGTACCGGACGTGCAATACAACTACGCCATCGAGGCAATATGATATTTTTCATATCGTTTAAAATTAGAAAAGACAATAATTTGTGATTTCCCATTTATTTATCTTTCTGTATTTCATATCTACCTCTTTAGAAATAAACATCATTGTTCCCTCTCATATCTAATGCAAGCGTTGTGCAAACATCTTTTGTGCAAACAAAACCTTTTTAAAAATGTTACCTCGTGTAAAGTTGAATTGTCTGCCTCGCGGGTCACTTTATTAAAATTTCATATTTCTGAATGGGGGTACAGTCGAGTACAAAAGCTAAACTTTCAAATTTGTTATCACCTGTACTTTTGTATATCAATGTTATTTTCTTCAGTAAGATGAACTTCAAAGTGTTTATTTGTGCTGAAGTTGAAAATTATTCAATTTAATTTAAAGTAAATAGTGTTTTGAAGGTTAAATTTGTTCAAAAATGTTTACCCTACTGAACCTGTTTCATGATCTAAAATAAAACACATTTGAGACGTCAATTTAATTTTAATGAATCCTGTGACATCGCATGGTTTGACACAAATTACATAAACAGAAACCATTCCAGTCAAATATACAAACATTGGATCAAAAGTTAAAAAAAAAGATAGCTGCTCTTTAAATATAATAATTATTATCTAATTTAAAGGTACATTACATAAACCTTATAATTAAACATAGCTTTATTTTAATACAAAAAGCTGATTGATAATGTATTTACATATAATTTTTATTTTACAATTTAACCTACAATATACGTTAGTGATTAGTTCTCGCAGTTGAAAATAATTAATAATCATGGATATTTCTGCCTTTAAAATTTCGTCATATTAAATTTTAAAGGCCGAAATATCCATGATTATTAATTATTTTTACGTTTTTCTTCAACTGCGAGAACTAATCACTAACTAGACGTGAATTTAAATTCTTTACTTGCCAATACTTGTTTAGTTACCCAGATTAAAGCCGAAACAAAATGTATGAAAATGGACCTTGAGCTACCACCTTAAATATAAAATTCTATATTTCTATAATCGTCTTTAATTAGGAATCAAAGTAGTAACTAAAAGTATTTTTATACATTTAAAAATAGAATGTTTTAATTCTAGAAAAATAATATATTTTTTTATATAAGATGTTTTTTGAAAAAAGTATTTTTTAAAACTTATTTATTTTTGAATAATATTTTGTTTACAATATTGATTTTGGTCTTGACAATTAGGTTGACACAGAAATGTTTAGGCGTATTTCATTAGATTCGTCATAACAAATACATACTTTGCGAGTACATTTAGATAACAAAAAATATTTACAAGATGAATAATAATATTTTTTTTTCATATATCTTTTATTTACATTAATATTATTATAATAGCTAATCAGGATTATAGAGAACTATCAGGACTCGGTCAATAACAAAAGAATTTTCAAATTATACATAAAAAATAAGCAAAATATTTTCTCTTTCATAATTTAATTATTTCACAAATAGTCTTCAATAAACATTAGGCCTTTAAGATTAAGTCTTAAAGTCTCTTTTTCCTCAATTTTGAGCAGACCTGATAGTTCCTCTCATCATGTCTTTTACACAGCATCTAAAATCCAATCGCCTATCTGTTGACGCATTTTTCGTCGAGGTCTCCGGTGAGGAAGTCGTTAGTGTCCCTAATGGTCATGATGGTGACACCATCAGTGCTGTTCCGAGATATGATGTTGCTCTTCTTTTTAGTACTTCCGTAGTCGTAGTTGGATATTACCACGCTTTCTGTCGGATTCCTGAAAAAGTTGATAGAACAATTACTGCTGAAGACGTTACATTACTTAAGTCATGTCGTTAATCTTATATAAGAGTTTGTTTGAACGCTCTAATATTATGAATTACTGGACAGACTTTTATTTTTATAAACCAATAATTATAAAGCTGAAGAGTTTGTTTGATGAACGCTTTAGTCTCGGAAACTAGTAAACCAATTTTGAAAATTTTGCACTAATTGGAAGCTACATTACTCCTGAATGTTATGGGTTTCTTTTTATCCAAGAAACACTTTTTCACGCGAACGAAGTCGCAGACGAAAGCTATATTTATTTCAAATGTTTACGGGAATGTTAGACATTAAAATTAAACAATTTTTCGGATTTTATC
Source organism: Manduca sexta (assembly GCF_014839805.1). Classification (NCBI taxonomy): domain Eukaryota; kingdom Metazoa; phylum Arthropoda; class Insecta; order Lepidoptera; family Sphingidae; genus Manduca; species Manduca sexta. Next base: position 9,465,942 of record NC_051124.1, read on the forward strand.
GCGGTTTTAATATTTTCGTTTTCTCCGGATTTTTCGAAGATTGCAGCCTGCGTGGTCACAGGAGGGACCACGAAGGAGGAGCTATATCATGCTTTCATAAAATTATGTATTAAATCTTTTATACAAATTTTTATCACTTTCTTTATCAAATAAGAAGATTTAATGTGGTTAGATGTATGCCAATGAGCCGCAAAATATTACAATTGGCATTTAGTACACAGCTTAAATCTTGTTTCAAATTGAGCAAAACTCTAAAGCTTAGTTCTTACGTAAGTATTTTGATGATACTGGTGTAATTTTTTTGGGCTTTAGCTCTGATTAGCTCACCTAACTTCGACAGAAATCGTGTAGAAAGCCCAGAATTAATCTTCAGACCAAGCACTTTGTTATCGGTCTAATGTCTCGTGTGGTTGAAACGTTTGATTTTCAACGCCGCTGCGAACGAACTAATCAAGGGAATGATGTACTAAATATTGAGTGAACCGCTTTATTCGTGTTTTTTATCAGGTTTATACGACGTACGAACAGAATACTTAATACAGAATACTTAACAATGCAGTGGTAAGAATGGAGGATAGGGTTTTTGAAATTACATTTTATTGAAAATGGTATATTATTAAATTTATAACGCTTAGAATATTTTACAGCGTTACTCCATTTTCGATTAGGTAGCATTTGGCGTGTCACTTTCTGCCATACGCAATATTCATGCCTTATTAAAGTAATAAATTCAGTCGATGACCATGTAAAAGTGATTCTCATTTATAGAATTTCTAAAGTTCGTAATTGTATAGTTCATATACATTTTGACATTGTGTTACTAAATGAAACCACATCCTCGTCTTTACCTCATCTAGCATAGTGCCAAAAATCTTCCATGAATAAAGAATATTTTCACAAAACATTCGGTCCACATTTCCAGATTTTTTTATCATTTTGTAGTTTACTGCGAATATGGTGTGCGGCTGAATGTATTTCTGAATGAAAGTTTGATGTTGCTGCCGCGACGAATTCTCTTAGGATAGTAATAGTGGTATTAGGGCGCGTAAAATTGAAATTACTTTTTAATGATATTTATTCTGTTGGAAACTAACACTTTTTATTTTACATATACCGTTCGAGTAACTTTTATAAAGTGTTATTTTCAAGAAAATAAGTATGTGGATTTATATAGTAACGCAATGCCAAAATGACCCTGTATATACTCGATGATCAGTTTCAGAATTTTTCAGTGCTATAAATCCAGTAATTTCTTATTCCACATAATCAACAACAATTTGCCTTTATATCATGTATTTATATAAACCCCATAGACATAATAATAATAAAATAATATCAGCCCTGTATTATATACTCTCATACTGTTGGGCATGGCCGTCCTCTGTTACTGAGAGGGATTAGGCCTTAATCCACCGCGCTGGCCTAGTGCGGATTGGTAGACTTCACACACCTTCAAAATTGCTATAGAGAATTTCTCAGGTATGCAGGTTTCCTCACGATATTTTCCTTCACCGTTAAAGCAAGAGATAATTCACAAAGAATACACACATAATCATAGAAAAGGCAAAGGTGTGTCCCTTGGGATTTGAACCTGCGGACATACGTCTTGGCAGTCCGTTCCACACCCAACTAGGCTATCGTCGCTTGTTTTTGACATAGTTACTTCAATTTCTCCAATTATTTTTACTGGATTTAATACAGGGCGCTTTGACCTTACCTGTTACAGCGGTGTCGATGGGTGCTTCTGAACGACGTCTCGCAGATGGCAGTCCTGGATAGTCGAGAGCTGCCACCGCCAGGGTGGAGGCTGCCCCTTCGGCAGCACAGGTACCGGTTGAAATGCTGCCTGAAGACGCCACTCACACAATACAGGGCAACGGGGTTGACGCAGGAGTTTAAGAAGCTAAAAGGGGAATAGATGATATAATAAAACTATTATATTCAAATTATTTTTAGGATTTTATCAGGTTTTATTATATTGTAATTTTCTCCCGACGTTTTGAAGACTGCAGCCTTCGTGGTCACAGGGCGGTTGGAAGTGTCGGGCGAAAGTTATAATATTAAAAAGGCGACAAAATCCGTAAATAGTTTTATTTTAATGTCTAACATTCGCGTAAACATAAGAAATCATTAATAAAACTAATTACTAATTAGAGTCTATTTACTGTTTTGCCCGCGCATATTTAGATCAGCCTATGTACTTCATCTGGTTTCAACAGGCCGGCATAATTATGTCGACTGCCGAGAGGACATCTCCCGTCAGTCGACATTCTATTGAACCCCACTCCACTACCATCAGGTGCAGTGGAGTCGCTTTGCCGTTCGCATATTAAAAAAAAACAATCATTTCTCGGAAAAAAATAGCCGGTATCACTTCGAGATAGTAGCTATACTATCTCGAGGCTGCTAAGCCTACATTAGTAAAATAATTTTCTGAGCGAGAGCAATAGTTATAACGTGTATAAACAAACAAGAATTCTAGCTTTTTAATATAGAATCTAAAGATGAAAATTATCGCCTTATGAATAAAAATAAATAAGAAGTATTTACGGTACTCAAAGAAGAATAAGATTCTTAAGTTAATGACAACCAATGAGTGTAGATAAGCAATAAACTTTAGTACGTACAAGATACAGCCAAAATTGTTTGAAAATACTAAATGTTTCAAATAATTAAGGTAGAAAATAAAGTTGATTATGTTAGCAAAGTGATTCTTTGATTGGTAAATTTAAATCTTCCATATCTAAAATATTTAAAGGTATTTTTACACAATTTATGTTTATTAATATAAATTTCGTCAAAGCTTCAAATGTCTGGAGCGTGCTTATAATTAAAATGTTGATCGCATTAATTAGTACAAATGTATACTCTGTAGAACAATAACAATAATAATTCAAATTACACTAATTAATTATGAGACTGCTCCATTCCAAAGGTTGATAAATGTTTCCCACTTGTAATTAACGTCTACATTACGTAAAAACGAAAATCCTCACCCATTTAATGGGACAAATGTAACAAATCACCCACTTAGACCAGCATGAAGTTATAGAGTATAGATGAATCCACCCTAATTACAAGTTTGAGAAAGTCTTTCCAAGATTAGAAAACTTAGATTACTTAAATAAATAACTTGCAAATAATCCACTTTTACATTACAAAATAGAGATCAAAAATATAATTCACAATATTTATGATATCGAAGATTTATTATATTGAACAGAAAAGGTAATTCATCATCCAAACTTGGAAACTAGGAATTTTAATAATACTTAGAATTATGATCATTTGTCAATGACAAGAAAATAACTAACTAGGATTTCTTAATAGAACAATACTATTAGTAATGACATTTTGATTGCTATTGATTTAGAAAATAGATATTTCAAAGAAGGTGTTTTACGTTATTTTCCACAAAGCATTAATAGCCTTACAATCTAGTGCAACACGCAAGGGGATTTTCTTTATATTCATAATTATACCACTGATTAGTGACGCAGCGAACGAACGAAATTCATTTCTATTTTGTATATTCTTAAAGTTTCTTTTTAAATATACTATGAATTTTATCATTCAAGTAATAAATTGAGTTCTTATTTATAAGTAATTGAGTATTATGCCTTTATTGAGATGCATGCAATTCTGCATTTATATGCTAATACAATTCCACCATTCAAAGTCATCCGGTCGTCTATTATGTAGCCTTTATGTCTTCCGGTAAATTATGGTTGGTTGATTTCCGTTCGTTTAGTCATTAGCGAGGTCATATTCGCTCGACTTTATTTCTCGTTGGAAACTTTTTATCTTGAATACTGGGGCTGAGTTGAATAATGACCTTATATTATTCTGAAATTCTTTTACGTCTCTATGCATTCTATTGTATCGTATTTTATACCACTTATCAATTATATGTGTGTATCCAATTTCAACAGGCCGGCATAATTATGTCGACTGTCGAGGGATTATCATCGTCGTGAGTAGACATTCTATTGGACTCCACTTCACTTACCGTTAAGTGCAGTGTATGGGGTGTACAGTGAGGTCGCTTTACCTAACACATATAAATTCACTATTGCTATATTTTAGTCTGCATAAACACCATTAAATTACGTAACACAATCAAAATAATACTTTAACACTACCTTCAGAAAAGTGATAATTGTAAAACAAAATGGTCCACGCCTGCAATTTCGTAACTCCCAAGAGTTTTTGCGAATTCACTGAATCAGTTCTCAACGACATTTTTATGAATATAAATTGTTCTGGGTCCGACGATATTTCATGTATCGGCTCTGATTGGCTAGCAGGGTCTTTTGTATCTTTAGATCCTTACCTGAAAGGGTCTGGTAGAAGATTAACCTTCATTGAAGTCATTTACTTACTCGACCAGGCTCAGGTGTGGCAAATTGTTACGACACATCGATATTGCAGATTTATTTCTAACATATAAAATATTTCTTAGATCAAAAAGGTTATTTTTTTTGTTTATATTTATGTCTTGCGCTATTAGAGATAAAGTTCAAAACATTTTGTGAATATATATTATAAATACATAGTAATTTATAATGTTTTTAGGTATGTTTACGCGAATGTAAGACATTGGAATAACACTATTTTCGGATTTAACGCGATTATTTATATTATAATTTTCTGCCGGCGTTTTAATTGTTACAGAAAACCCGCAATAAAATCCGATCAATAGTTTTATTTCAACATAGTAATACAGTTACATTATACAAGTCGCCATTAAATCAAATTAATCTAGCATAACAACTAATACGTAAATAAAACCAGACTGAATGCCGACATAAACTAAAATAGTTTTTACATAAACATATTATTTTTGATTTTACCTGTTATGTTTGTTGCATTGTAATGTTCTGGTATTTAAACTAAATATTATATGTAAAACATTTATTTATTTTATAGTAACTCCAAGCCTTTATAATAAAGTTCTATCCATTGCCGATATAATCATAATTAGCCCCTTTATAAACACGATTCTACGACAGAGGTGACGCAGAAAACAGCAAAAAACCTTGTCCATACGATGTCCCTAAAAGGGTCAGTAAATATTGGTAAAAGAGCAAGGGTCCGTCCCTCAGGATGGTTATAAGCCTGCGTTTTAGTACATTTTCTGGTATTGTACCTATATAGCCTATATCACTATTTTCAGACGATATTTTCCCGATATGAGACATTTTCTGAAGGTATCTTACTGAGAAATTCGCAAAAGGCCCTCTATCTATTTCACTTACTTCGCAATGTGAAGAAAGGTCTTGTTCAAATGAGCTTGGTTATTATTTCAGACGTAGACGCGAAATAAGCAGAACATAAAATAATTTTGTGTCGAAGTAAACTTCGTAGAAAACAGTAAAGAAAGATTTTAATAATTAGAAGGCATTTAGAGCTATCAAAATTCAACCGTGTAATATAGATTACCAAATAAGCAAAATCTAAAATGATCGAAAAATAAATGAAAATCAAAGGAATAAGGAGTTAACAATTCAATTCGTCGGTATAATTGAATTATTCAAAAGGAATCGAAGCATGAAATCCGTAAAATCAATTTGGCGCTGGCGAAATCTTTTAAAAGTACACCGGTCTTTCTTTTACTTTTCTTCCATTATTTTATAAATCAGTTTTAATGACATCACACCGTACCTTAAACAGAAGCCGATTATTCTGAGGGCGTTAGTCCAATCATTGTAGTCAGCTTGCGCGGTCGGCGACAAATGAAACCATATTTCAAATGCATGGTACGGCAAGAAGCAAATGAAGAAAACTGTAAAGAAATAATAAATGTCAAATTCATATTTTATTGCAATTGAGTTTATGTATTATTAGTAGTATTTTATAATCTGTGGCAGTCTCATTGACTATGAAACGTAACATAGCTACTGGTGGTAGGTCTCTCATATGTGAGAGTCCGCCTGGGTAGGTATAACCGCAATGTCTATATTTGCCGCGAAGTAGCAGTCTGTAGTCACTGTTGTGTTCCGGTTTGAATGACATTGCAGCCAGTGTAACTACTGGGCATAATAAAACTTAACATCTCATGTCTCAGGATGGCGAGCGCAGTGGAATACCAACCAATAATTTGTAATTGAAGGTGTTGGATTATGTATCTACTGTTTATGAGCGGTCGTATCGGCGATCGTACCATCAGGCGAAGGGCAAGTCTTGTCATTTAAAGCAATAAAAAGTAGACTCATTCACGATTTAATAAAATAGAATTTTGAATGTTGAATATCTGAAGATTGTGAATTGATTTAAAACTTCACAGCAATTCCGAACTTATTTTAATGAAAGTAAATTTAAAATTATTACGTTTGTATTCGAAAACATCTTTTAATTGCTCATTTTGTTAATCGTTGATCTTGTCAAATAAAAAATTTACTTAATAAACGATTCAAACTTCAATAAAATTGCTTTAAGTAAATCTATAATTGAATATCATAAATTAATCAGAAATTTAAATAAAGAGTAAAGTGCTAATCCCTTAAAATTGGACATCATATTAAAATTACGAATATATTCCTCAACCCAAATGGAAATAATGGAAATGTTTGGAAACAACAAGACAAATAAATAAAATAGTATGTGCCCGCATATTATCAATATCTTATACATTTTATGTGATGTCGCATTGCGCTTAGACCAGTAGAATAAAGGCTTCTAACCTCAATATGAAATTACATCTTTTCCAACATGTTTGTTAAGAATATTTAATAAGATGCGCAATTGGTTCTCCTAGGTAAACGCCCACTGTCTATAAACTCATCATAAAACAACACCGTGAACAGATCCGAGATAAAAAGTAACCTATAATAATCTAGGAGTTACAATCTAGTATAATAATAATATCAGCCCTATATTATATACTGTCCTACTGCTGGGCACGGGCCTCGTCTACCACTGAGAGGGATAAGGTCTTAGTCCACCACGGTGGCCTAGTGCGGATTGGTAGACTTCACATACTCTCAAAATTTCTGTAGAGAATTTCCCAGATATGCAGGTTTTCTCACGATGTTTCCTTCACCAAGCAAGCGATAATCCACAAAGAATATACACATTCGTATCGGCAATCCGTTTCACTCCCAGCTAGCCTATAACTGGCTTCTATAGCCGAGTCTTTCTATAGTATGTAGCTATAATACAGCCACATAGATAGAACAATCAGTGTTCTAATTAGACAATGGTCAGAGCATTGCTTGCGGTTTGTTTCAATAGACCAGTAAGTGGTATTGACAGACGGAATCGTTCTATTTATTGCCATCTACATTGGCTGACCTTTTAAAGGCGAGTCGGGCAGTTCATTGTTTTTTATACGTATTAAGATGGGAAGGGTTGGTTTTTGTAAGCTTTCTATAATGAGCATTAAAGCGAGATATTGAGTTCGTCTTCAGATCGGACAATTTAATTTGTATATAGTGATTAAAGATAGATTAGTCCTCTAACAATTCAAGACATAACCTAATAAATGTACCAAATCACGCATCTCACGGATACATGAATATATCCATAATATATAAAATATATTTTTAGATTGTTATTATTTTTCCATGCGAGTTTCTTGGACATGCTCTCCACAAACTGGTAAAATAAAAATCTAGTTCGAGAAACAAACCTTACAAATTCTGAACACAAGATTAAACCTCCTTTCCATATGATAATTCAGTGAGTGTTTAAAGATTAGGTAATCCGTAACAAACAGAGGGAAACTGGAAACAACTTCAAATTCCACCTCGGTTGACGTATGTTAATTCGAGAATTTGCGAGACTCGTAATTAAGATCAAACGTCTCAAATTAATGTTATAATTTGGTCTCATTTAGAAAGTTAATGGCAATTTTGATGTGTTTTGACTTTGAAATGTAATGTAGAATTGTTGTCAACAGATTAATATCCGTCTAAAGTAGGACAAACTGCACTGGATTAGCGAGTTGAAATCAAACCTCTTAGTAGTAGAGGAGCTCCTTCCCAACAATGGGATAGTACATACATCTAATAATAATAATATCAGCCCTGTATACTTGCCCATTGCTGAGCACGGGCCTCCTTTACTACTGAGAGGGATTAGGCCTTAGTCCACCACGCTGGCCTAGTGCGGATTGGTAGACTTCACACACCTTCGAAATTCCTACAGAGAACTTCTCAGAAGTGCAGGTTTCCTCACGATGTTTTCCTTCACCGTTAAAGCGAACGATAAATTCATAAAGAATACACACATGATTTTAGAAAAGTCAGAGGTGAGTGCCCTGGGATTTGAACCTGCGGACATTCGTCTCGGCAGTCCGTTCTACACCCAACTAGAATATCGCCGCTTTTTTGTATATAAATCTGGGCTGATATAATTTTAATGAATTTCTGTGTTATTGTATAACAATGAAGAGAAATAAAATGTCTGTATATTTCAAGGCGGTTCAGGAAAACACAATATGATTGTTTGTCGTCTACAATTTACATAAAATAAATAAAAACCTTTTGTATTGTCAAGTAAAAAGCATGATAGATCGATGGTCGCTTTCAATAGTTCATTTTGTAGTATTGTTTCTGTTTTTTCTATCTTAATGTGAGTTCAGTTAAATTTTGCTGATTAATAATGTTTTTTTTTTTATATTGACACGACAATGTGATTCTACTGCACCTGATGGTAAGCGGAATGGGAAGATAAACTGGCATTTAGATAGAATGTTGGCTGACGAGACATGATTATCCCCCGTCAGTCGACACTCTATGTGGACATGTTTTTTTTTACTGTGGTCATATTTGAAACCAAATATACACAGGCTGATCCCGGAACGACCATTGGAGGGTTTAAGACTGTGTACGGTGGTTGGTATCCACCACTACCACTACTTCAATACTACTAACATTTACGAACATCTAATTGTATTCGAGAGGGTTCCGATGTATAAATCTTTTCATTATATTCGTATTTGATTGAAATGGAGATTAAAAATGGCTTGAATTAGAAATTCAAACACGCCTGACTGCATTAGGATGATGTCAAAAATATATGCCAAAATATATTTTTATAAAATATTTATTTGCGCTGGCGACTAATGGATTCACAGGATTAAATTCTGATTAAATTACTTTAACTCTACTGCAAAAAGATTTGCATGAAATTATTATAACAAAACTGTTAAATATTCAAAACAGTCTCTTAAAAATTTGAATACCTAAATTTTTCTTTGAACTGTTAATTTATTGTTACAAAAAGGTTATTTGAAGACAGTCCAAATTTTGCAGAGTAAACACTATTTCAAGTTCATAAATGGCTGGTTTTATTAATGGTTAGAAAACCTTTACCCTTCAATAAATCTAATAAAAACCTGCCTGTATGATAGGAAAGTACTTTTTTTTATTGCTTTGAATGATGAAACGAGCTTGCTGTTCGCCTGATGGTAAGCGATACGACCGCCCATAAACAGTAGAAACACCATCCAACACCTAGAATTACAAAGTATTGTTTGGCATTCCAATGCGCACGCCATCCTGAGACATGAGATGTTAAGTCTTATTATGTCTAGTAGTTGAATTGGCTACAATTTTTCAGAAGTGCAATTTTTTATTTGTTATGTATTTTATGTAGCACGAAGAATATAATTAAAAAAATAATCCTAAGACAAAAATATCATGTGAATAAATTTTATCTGATAATTGATAAATCAGCCATAAAACAAATTATCAATAATGTTACAACGCTTAACTCATGTCATGATTATGGCTGCTTATTAATACTTGATGAATGGATTTACAAGGCCGTGGGTAATCCATCTTGGACTTAACTAAGGACAAAGACAACGGCAATATTAACCTTCACCGCGTACATTTTAACTTCTATACAAAAGTTTGCACTTAATCCTTTTAGTTTTCGTAAAACATATGTAATTATTATGTAGGTGTTTCTACAATATTAGAATGACCTCGTTATCATTCTTTTTTCTGTGCCTTCTCCCACACTTACCTACAGTAATATAAAGTTGGCAAACTTACTTTACATTTTTGTTTGATACTTTATACTAAGTCGTGGTCTCATATAGTCTGTCTGGATAGATATCTACACCAAAGTTTTATCTCCACATTTATTTGTACAAAATAAAATTAGCAACCCTGTAGTCTCTCTACAGGATGTAGACAGTTTTGTCCGCAGCATGAATGCCCCGACTTGACAATGAATTATTTTCTCACAGAAAGCATCTACAGAAACATATTAACATCAATTTGAAATATCATCCTTTCTATTGGGGGCTCAACAAGCTGACTTCTTTATATATTTATTGATTTACAATGTCAATACATGTTTCACAACCAAGAAAATTTTATGTTCGACAGTTTTTCACTAATTAGGTGATGGAGGGGGCGAGTTACCGTTATTTGGTACGTAGCCCGCTTCCCAACAAGGTGAGTTCACTGTACCTGGTGTTAAGTGAAGCCCAAGGAAATTTTCAAGTGGTAAAAGGTGAAAGTATCCCTTGACAGTTGGGACAATTAAGCTTGCTAATTGCTACTTCACGCTTTACTTGAAGGGAATTCATGTTATCACCTTTAAACTTCGCTATGGAAGGAAGTGTACAGTTATTATTTCTAACTCCTCAATATTTTTTTTTTTATTTGATTAATTTCGTTGCATGAACTATGTAGTAACCAAAATTGAGGAGGGTATGCTGAGGTGGTTTGGGCATTTGAAGAAGATGGATGATAGGAGACTGACAAAGAGGATATGTAACGCGAATGTGGATGGAAGAGCCGGTAGGGGTCGATCGCACTGAACCTTTGAATATCAAATATCTGACATTCTTAGTAAAAGCCAGGTCAAAAGTACCCTGAACCGGTGGGAATGCATGAAAAGATTTATGAAGGTGGAGGAAGCTAGAGAAGTATACTAGAATCGTGCAAAGTAGAAATCTGTAGTCTCTGGCACTGGGTCTACCCTTATGGGATAGATGCTTGATATAATGTACATATAAAGACGGATTAGTATTCCCTAAGACTCGCCGAGCTTCACCGCTCGGTGTCATAAAATACGTGCCACTGCTACTCTTAAATTACAAGAGTTCTAGTGATAGGTGAGAGTGGGAGAGTATCATCCCTTAAGAATTTGAAATATATAAACTCACCTATAACGAAGACCAGTACCATACACGCGACAGATTTACGAGCCTTCGCCTGCGCCTCTCCTTGCCCTCCATGTAAAGCCCCCGGCATCTCTCTAGTGCTAGCCAGCAGTCTCTGGGCCATCAGCGAATAGAAAATAGCTATCACCAACAGCGGTAGACCGTAGTATATTACCGCTTTTGCTACTGTCATCCACCTGAAATAATGTGCGGCATTAATAGACTAGAAAAAAGTCAGGGTATTAGTAAGTCCTTTGCAATTCTACGATTTTACGGCTAATATGGTATTAGTAAAATTAGTTTATTCACAATTTTAGCTGATGCTTTTACCTTTCCTTAAATTATGAATTGTATTATAGTAACCCTTATTTTACTTTAGATGATACTAATTAATTTTTTATTTCATGACGACGGTTGTATGAGTAATTTTTAATTTCCTTGATTCGGATATTATGATGTTCAAAAGCATTGATAATAGTTTATTTTATTACGTTACTGATATTTGATCAACGTGCGTATTAGTCTACTTGAATTGAAAAGAAACACAAGGATTTTTCATCATAATTGCAATAAACAGGATTTGTGTCTACTTTTTTTCACAGTGTTTTACATCTATGATGTAAAACATAGATGTATATATGTATACAAAACATTCATATTTATGGACCAGCATTCCTCCAATTACCTCTTCGCGAATTTCTTTTGAAGTATAGCATACGTTTGTATATTACTTAGTGATCAGTCATACCAACACTAACAACGATCAATCAGAAGTTAAAGAAATAACAAAGGCAATTTGTAAGTTATACACTACTTTATAAAGTTGCGGCATAATTCACTAGACTAGAAGTATGGAGGAACTTTAATCACAAAGAAAAAAAATCTTTGGTTTTATTCGAAAATTTTTCAAATTTTATTTTGTATGAATTTTTATATTCATTGAGAAATTTTCTTTGATAAAACATACACTAATATTAATTTACATACATAATTTATATACATGATGGATTTTTTTCCTAAAACATCCACCATGATGATACAAAAAAATTCTATAGTATTTAGAGAGCAAAATTAAAAAAAAAAAAACAAAAATCAGCGAAGTCAGCCTTTTTCTATAATGCGAAATTTTCTTCATGTTATTTTTCTTTTTTCCTATTTAGCATAGTAGTTTTTTTATATATCATTGACTGTATTCACATGTTTCCAGAAAACGGTGAATTAAAGTACACCCTGTATAAAGGTAGCATATATAACTGCAACGGTAAAGCAATTGCCAGTGTATTGATACTATCAATAGTTGATTTGCTTTTTTCTATTTTTTTATCGACTCGTCAAGAGCTATTTAATTGCCTACGTCATTAATACCTAAATGAATTTACTTTCAATCTACATTGGGTTCATTGCGTATCGAAATATTGAATACAGTGGATTCTATAATATATATACCTTAAATATAAAATACTACTACATATTGACTTCAATTATTGTTTTTTTTTGTATCTAATCCTTTTGAAGTTTATATTAATAAAATGTTGTATATTTGTAAAATGTAGGTAGATATTGTAACTTTGACTTTGTGGATGAACAACACCTCAGTCCTCCCCGTGACCACGAAGGCTGCAAAGTCTTCGAAACAACGGGAGAAAACTAGAATATTAAAACCGCGATAAAATCCGAAAAATAGTTTAATTTTAATGTAACATTCGCGTAAACATAAAAATCATTATGCGATTTGAAATTTTAAATTAAGATACTTTTGTCGCCAACTGTAATGAAAAATTTGTTCATAAAATAATTCTACCAGTACAGCTAATTTAACAAGAGAAACAAATTGATTGAGCTCTTATATTTCAATGTTTTTAATTTATATAATTGCCAGCACAATACTCGACACAATAAACTAACCAATTAAACTAAATAAACACAAACATTTACAGGCGATCATTAATCGTTCGTAAGTTTACAAGCCGCGTGCAATTGCTACAATAGTTTTATCAGGGGTTCTGCTTCGATGGAATTACGATTCTATTCTACTTGCGTTAGGTAGATTTTCGTACTTAGGATAGTATTTCCATTCAGGTGGATAGGGAGTGCAGTACACCACAGTCATGTTGTTTGGCAACGGATGGGAGACAGTGCTTGAGAACACGGCGGCAGGAGTGGCGAAAATCAGGGCTGCCCCCCATATTAGAGTGGCGCAAACTAACGGCAACTTACGCAGCTGAAACAAATAATGCTGTTAATTCATTGATTTTTATTATTATAATGCTGCTAATTTAAAAACTCCTAGGATTAAAAACCTTAATCCAACATATTTAAAAATCAAACTTTACAAAAAAAGAATTTTAATTGTCAAAATATATTAGGACTAGCTTTTGCCCGCGGCTCCGCCCGCGTTATAAAGTTTTTCTGGCTAAAGTTTTCCCTTATAAAAGTAGTAGTTTCCCGGGAGCCTATGTTCTTCCCAGGGTCTCAAACTGTCTCCATACCAAATTTCATCTTAATACGTTGGGTAGTTTTTGAGTTTAAGACGTTCAGGCAGACAGATGCAGCAGGGGACTTTGTTTTATAATATATTTTTCAGAACTTTTAAGAGGAACAATCCCGTTATATATCATTGTTGCATAACTTTAACCGTTTACGCAGCGCACGCAACGGAAGCTCTCAAAACTAATAAATTGTCCCCGTTTTTGCAACATGTTTCATTACTGCTCCGCTCCTATTGGTCATAGCGTGATTATATATAACTTAGAGCACTCCACAAACAAAGGGCTATCCAACGCAAAAATAATTTTTCAGTTTGGACCGGTAGTTCCTGAGATTAGCCATTACTGCTCCGCTCCTATTGGGTATAGCGTGATGATATATAGCCTATAGCACTCCACGAACAAAGGGCTATGAAACGCAAAAAGAATTTTTCAGTTTGGACTGGTAGTTCCTGAGATTAGCGCGTTCAAAAAAACAAACAAACTCTTCAGCTTTATATAATAGTATAGATATGTATTATAAGAAACGTCCTTAAAACTATTACGATGCTCAAATATTATTTCAAGGTGTTAACCCTCTCATATGTTACAGGTTTGGTATGATTCAATATGATTTATATCAAAAATAAAAAGTAACTATTAAATATACAGGGACATTTTTACATCACGTTACTAAATGAAACTACATACTTTTCTACTAGGAAATAACACTTAGCAAGAAGTTACTTGAGCCGTAGATGTAAAATATAAAAGTGTAAGTTTCGAACAAAGTAAATATTAATAAAAAGTAATTTTAACTTTATGCGCCCTAAAGACACTACTGCTACTCTAAGAGAATTCGTTGCAGCGGCAACATCATACTTTCAGTGAGAAATACACCTACGCACACGCCATATTCGTATTAAACTACAAAATGATCAAAAAATCAGAACACTAAAACCAGGATTTTTCGTGAAAATATTAGTTATTATTGGATGATTTTTGGCACAATGTTAGCAAAGGTGAAGACGAGTATGTGGTTTCATTTAGTAACGCAATGACAAAATGACTATATTTGCTGGCGAAAAGTGGTTGCCCTGGTTGTGCCTTTGCATACCCCTTCGGGGATAAATGCGTGATAACGTGTGTATGTGTATGTAAAGTAACTATATAATTGTCGTTTATTATACAAAAAGATATGAATTTTGTACACTATTGCTAGTGACATAAGTGTCATAACGAAAAATAATGTATAACAGCATAATATAACCCTTCAGCAAACTTTACGAGATAATTGTTGTGAGTGTATTTAATAATCCCTGAGGAACTCGTAGAGTAGTTTAAAATTACAGCGAATATATTAAATACATTTGTAACTACTTTTGGAATAAAACTTTAAATAAATGGGTTCTTGTAAATAATATTCCCAGATGAGTATTATAGCTTATTTAATACTTGTGTCTGGATAATTTATTACAAAGCATTATGGACTTAAAGAAAAAAACAATTACGTAAAACGTATTCAAGATCTAAATATTAAAATGGAATCTAATTGTCTTCATACTATGATGCCAATAATTGCCAATCCATACCTCGAAGTGCTAAGCTCAACAAACATCAGGTTACCTATGTTTTATGCTGCTTTCAAATTTGAACTTAAATATCTAATCACAATTTAAGTCAATATTGTTTACAGATTATGTTGATATTTTAGAAATTCTGACTGAAGTGGTGGCTGGATTAATTAACAATAATTAAAAGAAATGCGTGTATGAATGAGCGTTGACATAATCGGCTCACGGCTGAAGTATTTATAATTGATTTCATTGGCACGTCGAATCAAGGTGACTGAGAAAGGAAAGAGAATTTCTAGTTTAAATCTTAGCGTATTATAAAATATTATGTGACAGTTCGAAAATTAATAAACCATTATCTCAAACAAAACTGTCTGAAGCTCAAACATATTTTCCCTTCCTAATCCCTATTTCTTTCCTTCATAGTGCAGTTCGATCTAAACAATAACAATCAGCATCCAGAACTCAACATAAATCTAAACTCAATTAATCTCAAATCTAAATCTACCTCACAACTTTGCTGGTTGTTCCCAAACAAAATAACATTGACTTACCAAATCAATAACTCACGTGTTAACAAAACAAACCAAAACCGATCCATCACAAACGCCAGTCATTCATTAATCACGTAAACCGCTTAAACCCTTTAAATGCAATAAATCAATCAGCTCACCTGCAGCTTCCTAAATGGGTTTACGATGGCGCAGTATCGTTCCGCCGAGAGTGCTGTTAGTGTAAATACTGATACTCCGATGCTGACGTCCTTCGCTGCCTCGGATATGCGGCAGATTAGCTCTCCCCACGGCCATGATTCCAATGTGTATATTATTGATACGAATGGCACGCATATTAGGATCACTAGGAGATCTGCCAGTGCGAGGGAGAAGATGTACCTGGAGATTGATTAAGAGATCAGAGATTCTATTAATTTCTTGTTTCGGTTTACCAGTAGATGATGTATAGTAAAACAAGCAAAAAAAAGACGCATACAACATTAGCTAAATTCTGTGGTCTTCAAGTAGACAACCACATCTTACAATTTGGATTCTATAGATTGGGGCTATAATATTTTAATATTACATTTGTTTCAAGTAAAAGTATGGTAAAATGCCATAGAAAATTGAGGATTTCTTTATAAAAATAATACCACTCTATTCTGAATTATCTTCGGTTTCCGAAAAATTGTTATGGAGAATCTATCTTGGACAGAATATTTTTAATTACTTCCAGGTTCGAGACGAAAACACAAATATTTGCTTCGACAATCGGTTCCTAATAACACCTCGGCACGACGTCGAAGACAAACACCGAATAGATTGAATACTATAATATGGTATATTCACTATACACGTACATAAATGTCAACAAATATGTACCCAATTACGTTTATTGTGTTTGGTGTAATTTGTTATTCCATGATTGGAATATCTTACAAAGTAATGATTTGAAAGCCGGAAGATATTTGTTTTCATTATTGTTGTTTGTTTTTGACTAAACTATGAAATCAAGTAGTTTAGAATATCCAATCTATAGTGCTTTATTTATCTATAAATACAAATAGATTCGTAACTTGTCTATAAAATTATGAGCTCCATCGTGGTTTCTCCACTGTTATATAAAAATCTGATGGGAAGGTTGCTGAGACGATTACAGTCGACATGCTATATTTGTAACAACGATTCCTTTTGTTCAAGGCACTACTCACTTAACAATAGGTGACCCATCTGCTCGTTTGTCTATCATAAATAAGCTATCTTTGCCTGCAACTTCTCCTGCGTTAAAGGTCTTTCCGGGACATTTTTTTCCCGAGATAAAAAGCCTATAATGCTCAGGAATAATGTAGTTTCTCATCAGTGAAAGAAAATTCTAAATCGGTGTGGTAGTTCCTGAGATTAAAGCTTTCAAACAAACTTCAGCTTTATAATATTAGTATAGATTATATTCAGCTTTTGTTCAACCTACGGCATTGTACTCATGAAATAGCGTAGTCATCCCTACGTGACGGGTATCTAAAATACTCGTCGATTTTCTCGATCAATTTCATTGTTATGCGGATTATTTTGTTTGCAATTAAAGTTTCAACGAGGGGGGACAGCAGAATAGTATTGTCATTCTGGGGTTCGTTGTTAGTTTCAAGACTGTTTTTAATACTATTTTTTGCATTGCAACTGATTGGTAGGATGTTTGCGTCACTCGTATGATTGTAAAGAGCGCCTTTATTTTATCAGTTTTGTATGGCATTTCAAAATATATGCCATAAAAGTCCTTCGAACTAGAACATGGGATTCGTGACTAGATACCATTACTCTCAGTATAAATCGACTAATTAATAGAAGATATTTGAAATCAGTGACATTACTGGATATTAGAGAATTTGAAATAAAAGGCGATGAGCGACATGCAACATCACACGGTGCTTTGTGATTCAGTGTTTTGGTGGCAGTGAGATACATTTTATATGCCCGGATAACAACCACGTTACACAAGGTGTTGCCACCAGTATAGTGGCCCACGTAAGTGCCTCGGGTTCCGGGATCAGTCTGTGTATATCAGGTTCCAATAGGCCGGCAACAAATGTGTCGACTGCCGAGAAGTAATCATCTCTCGTCAGTAGACATTCTATTGGACCTCTTTACTTACCATCAGGTACAATGGGGTCACTATATCGTACACGTATAAAAAATCTAAGTTGTAGGTAATGCTGGTGTTATTTATGGGAGACAAGACGTTATATTGCCCGACTAGTCATTTACTCGAGTTACTCGTATTTAAATCAACTTTCTTATAGAATCAAAGGCTGCGTTTAGACTGATGGAGCTAAAAACCATATTATATTATATTATATGTTTCTATTGTAGATACTTTATTGTCTATCCCCCTTATTCATAAACGTTTTTTATCTAACGACCGAGTAAAGCTGTGATAACAAGTCTGTTTCTCAGTGCTGACGGCATGGCAGTCTTCGCAGTGCGTAGACATAGGGCCGTTGTGATTGGCTAATATTGAGATACAACAATAATAACCAATCACAACGGCCCTATGTCTATTTCTCAGTGCCGTTGGGCACTGAGAAACAAGCTTGTTATCACAGCTTTACTTCGTCCTTAGATAAAAAACGTTTATGAATAAGGGGGTATGTGTTTACTATGTGAAAGAGCCACATATAAAGATCTGTCATATTGTTGTCAAAGATTAGTCCAAATTATATTTACTGAATTTGATTTTAAATAATTTGAAGTGATTCAATACTCACGTGTTAGGAGCATTCCTCATGCCCCGGTGCCTGACATAAACAATGACGAGAGTCCCATTACCCAGGACTCCTACTATGAAGATGATGGCGAAAAGTACAGGAACCAGGTACGTCTCCAGGCGGTCTTCATAGGGAGTGTACTCTCCGTCGGTGGAGTTATCGATGTACGACAGAGTATCGTTTGGTTCGGAATGCATTCTTGTACTGGAACAAATAAAATATACTTTGTTAATAAAGTTATAGGCTGGTCAAATATCACATCATAGGACGTTATATAATGTGAAAAGTGGATACACTGGTTGTATGCCTATCTCTTCGGTGGTTAAATGTGTGTTGATACTTTAGCGAATCTGTGTTCAACTATATTTAATAATAAAATTTCACCCCCTCTCATAAAATGTCAACTAATGGCAACAGCTGGCGATTTCGTTTAACATACGGTCTATATGAAATGGCCATGATCTCGATTTATTTATCTACATACGCCACATGCTGTTTAATGATAATGTTCTGGTGTTACAAGCCTCATGAACATATTCTGGATCTCGTCAAAATAGCGTTTCATACAATATATCATCTTACTTCTAGGTTTTCTGTTCAATAAGATAGTCTTATTCTACGTATCATTACGTGATGTCCCGTATTCTGTGTGTATGTAGTAGGTATATTTCTATGTTAAGGGCCTAGAGAAACGACCTCGAAAATTCTTTCTACGTTGAATAAATCTATTATTTTGATGGTTCCTAAGTAAACTGTCGTATCTGGAATAATAGCGAAATTCAGTTTTTAGCGTTTCGTTCTCTAGGTACGTACTATTTACTATTAAACCCATTCAATTCAAAAGTTAATAAACGAAAAAACTTCATTAAAATCATTTTCTACCTTTTTTAATGTATTTGGTCGTAAACGGTTCTAGATAACAAATCGATAAAAAGGGAATATTGCTATTTTTTCATACACGATGGTTTACTTAGAGGTCATCGATTTACTTATTAGCTAAAACATTGCTTTAAAACTGAAACATTCATTGTATTAACCTCTAAAAAATTAATCCTACGTTGATGTCAAAACGATAAAACAATCCATTTACTTCCATAAAAATCTTATAATATTCAAATCAGATTAAACTAAAGTTTCGAAGTAGCATATTGAATCCATCAAGTGCTCAAACATTTCCACTGCAGCGGAGATAACAAAAGCAATTTACTTTCTTTCCTGTAAATAATAAATTATCAGAGACTTTAACTTGAAGATGTTTGTTTGGTAAACTAATTTCATCGAGGAATGAGGCACCAACACGTTTCTAGCGATATCATCTATACTTATAATATCTACAATAAATCTCTCTGGGACCGTAGTATAACTTGGTTTTCAATATTTGGATATAGATGGTAATAAATATCCCCAATCAGATCTGAAGTTACCCTACCAGCTCTCTTTCTGTCAACCTTTAGTCCCCAAAACAATGGCTATCACCTCACTTTTTTATATGGGGCATAGTGACCCCACTGTATCTGATGCTAAGTGAAGTGGGGTAGAATAGAGTGTCGATTGACGAGAAATGATCGGAATGCCTCAGACTGGACTGGACTGCCTCGATGGCGTAATTGTACTCAATACGCGATATGATAGCGCTCTGAGATCCTGTGTTCGAATCCCGGGTCGGGCAAAGTGATATTTGGATTCTTCTGCTTAGTATCAGCCCGGAGTCTGGAATTTGTGGACCATATGGCGATAGGCTCTCCCCCTATCATATCATGGGACGGAACATACTTGGCGCAAAAGTGGGTGCCCTGGTTGCGCTTCCGCATACCCCTAGGGGGGATGAATGCGTGATGTATTGGAACCGGATATACACAGGCTGATCCCTGAACGCGACACACTTACGTGGACCACTATGACGGGTTTTAAATCTTGTGTACGGTTGTTGCTGTCCGAGCGGTTACACTGGCTACAATATTCTTCAAACAGGAACAAAACAGTTACTACACCCTGTTGCTTGCCAGCAGAAATACACATTGCGGTGGTACCTACCCAGGCAGACTCTCACATATGAGACACCTACCACCAGTACATATATATGTACAATATGGGTGAGGACACAATTTTTTATTCCTTTATATGATATAATATAGGGATGTATATATTTTTGATAACGTGACTACGATAATAATACTACTACTATGTAAATAAACTGTTATTAAATTATAATCCAATTGACCGAACCATGGAAATAATTATAATAATCAAAGTGTATGATACAATAGTTAACAATTAAAATAACTAAATATCTTAACGCAAGCACAAAGTTAAAGTTGATTCCATTTTAAGAGGAATTAATTAAAATTCAATTATTATAAGTGTTATAATAAATACACTTTAAATTATAGAGAACGCATTCATCTTTAATATATTTGTTAATGCAGTTAATAAAATGTTTCATGTACTTTTATAAAGCATGGTGTTGCATTAGATTTTGTTAACCGTTTACTCAATGATTTCAAAATTTCCACAAAAATTAATTTACAATAATGTTAGTACTTATTCTTGATAGCAAATTGACAACTTTACAATTTTATTTTTCTTAAAACATTTTTCGACTGAGCGCAGTCAAATAACTTTTATGAGTCGACAGTTTCACAGAGTGTGAGTGAATGATTCACCAAATCGGATATTTTTGAGCACGAAAAAATAAGACTAGTAATTTTACAGATACGTTATACGAAAATAATATTAAGACATGTTTTAATTAAACAGGAACAAATATATTATTATGACTACTGTAGAAAAATAGAGTAAAGTGACATATAAAAATATTAACAACCGAAATGCGACTGCACCTGATGGTAGGTGGAGGAACCCGCCCTGTGGAATGGGGGTGTTTGGAGAATTCCACCACGGTATCCCCTGCCTGTCGTAAGAGGCGACTAATAGGGGCCACGAAGGGGGTCGTCGGCGGGCAGCAGGGGGCTGTCCGCCCTAGTGCACATCTTTCGGTTGACCCCCGGGATGGACGGCAGTGTGCTGTTGGCCTTACATTGCCGTAGACGCCGGGGGCGTCCTTCGGTGCGCGGGGGCTTTTGAGCCCCCCCCCCCCCCCCATAGGAGACGGGCCGCAAGGCGGCCCCGCGCAGGGGCGGCTGCGGTCGCAGACTAGACACTCCAACGTCAGAGGAAGCCCGCAGTCGTCCCTAATGCGCCGAAGAGGGCCACCGCGGAGTTTTAGCTGGTAGGCCGTGCATAGGTTAAGTTGTATATAGGGTTAGGGACTCGGTCCGGCGGTCGCCCGAAGGTCACCATCAAATCCGGGCGGCTCAACGCCGGGCCCTAAGGCACGGTTACCCCAGCATAACCGCTCAGTCGCCCCCCACGAAGGCTGGGCGGTAGTAATAAGGCACTTTCTCCGCGAAACCAAAAAAAAAAAAAAAAAAAAAAAGAGGTGGAGGAAGGTCCAATAGAATGTCGACTACGAGGGATGATTAACCCGCATCAGTCGACACAATTATGCCAGCCTGTTGCAACGGGATATACACTGGCTGATCCTGAAACACGAAACACTGACCTGGACCATTATGCCAGATTTTAACACCTTATATGTTGGTCGCTATTCGGGCGGATATAAAATATATCGTACCACGAGAAATATTTTCCTAAGCCACGGTTTACGCTATTGATATCTCACTTTATTTCTTAGCAATATGTAGGAGAAAATCTTCTATTCCAACAGCTGGCAGGTCAACACTTCAACAATTTAGAATTCCAAATCACTCGTAGATAGAAATTCTAAGCGCATCCCGCTACTTTTAGTTTGGACGTTATTGAAAATTTACATTCGAATTGCGAATGCGGGGTTAGTTTAAATTCTACGCAAACCTATCTATGCGCCAAAGCGTCGGCGTGTTTCACGTCCACCACAATACAGGAGTTTTACATTTATATTTCGAATTATTTGAACGTGGAACACTGTTTTTTTTTTAAAGACACAAACTGCCTGTATAGTTTCAAAGAGGTTTAATTATTTTATTCTTCTTTTATAGACGTCAATGGTATAGACGGTTTGATATTTCGCTGGCTCATTATTAAGAGGTCTTATGTTACATTTTTGCACAAATTAAATTATATATCACATGATTATATGTTATTTTTGGAAAAAAAATAATAATTCCCAAAGATAAATAAAGAGGGAATCGTGAATTGTTGTCTTACATAATTTTTACAAATAAAAAAAATTTAAAATTTCAACATGAATAAAAAATAACCTTGTAATAGGAAGCCAGCAATTCGTATGTTTGTGAAAAGTTATACATAAGTACTATCATCATTAAGTCCACTTTTATTGTTATCATACTACCAAATATATTGGAAAATTATGATTTTTATTTAAATTAAAAAAATATTTATGAGAGAAATATTACCATATTGTAACATGTGGTCTATTAAATCGGGATATATAATTTTCCCGTATAATGAAATTATGTTTTAAATAACAATATGTATAATAGAACAATGACAATAGAATACAATTAGCAATTATATTTCCTGTACAAATAGTTTAGTAATGATTTTAAAGCATAAGTACATATTTGTGCGTCACAGGCGATATAAAAGCGGCGATAGCCTAGTTGTGAGTGGAACGGACTGCCGAGACGAATGTCCGCAGGTTCAATACCCAAGGGCATTCACGTCTCACTTTTCTGAAAGTGATGTGCGTATTCTTCGAGAATTATTGCTTGAGTTAAAAAATCTTGAGGACACCTGCATACTTGAAAAATTCTCTATAAGTATTTTGGGAGTATGTGAAGTCTGCCAATCCCCACTTATCCAGCGTGGTGGACTTATAAGAATAAAGTGGAAGCAGCCCGTGCCCAGCAGTATTTATTTAAAAAATTAGTGAAAGTTTACAGCACTTGGCCAAAACACTTACATCTAACAATATAATCTAACTCTAAATTTAACAATATTAAGACAACAATAACACAATAAAATTCAAACAAATAACAAAATAACTAAAACTAGTGGGACAATATACAATTCAGGACTTATATTATTAGGTAAATGTAAAAAAATGATAATGTTTTTAGCTATCACAATGCATTCAAATAAAGAATATTGTTTTTTTTATATTTCCTTTTTTAAATACGACACAAATTTACTATAAAGTGCTTGACATTTCAGCATCGTTATAAAAGAACATTTTATATAGTAATCGAGGCACTGACAGCAAAATAAGAGGGCTCAGCACGAGGATAATGCTGAAGAACTTTATGGTGTCATAACAACGACGCAAAGCCGTGATATTATTGATGGCTTTATTTCTGTAACATGTTACTGTTAGACTTTTATCAGTTGGTAGCTTGACTAGGAAAATAAAACATCTCGCCAATATAAAATGTGGAACGAATTTCTTGCACTAAAATCTCACGATAACCAATGTAGTAAATGCCGCGTCAAATATGTTTTATGTCTATTATTTGAGGTTATCATGTATTACTTATGATAAATTACATTTATTCACATTTTTAAAATCGGGCTAGTTGGTTCACAACGATGGACAATCTGCATACATTTATCTTCAGATATTACCACGTTATACACACGAACAAACTGTTCTTTTTGTTACCAGACTTTAAAAAGTGCCTAGTACATTATTCTTAGTTGTAGTAAATTTAATAACCTAGAAAATTTCATTAGAATTGTATCGTTTATTAGTCTTATAGACTAGATTGTAATTTACTGTTAAGAACCCGATTCTTACAAGGGGAAAAAAATATATTACCACGTATACAATGTTTGGCCAAATTATGTTTGGAATTATATTTATCATTATTGTAATACATGCTTTCTATCAATGGCGAAGGCTCTATATATCCCGATTCCTACCAGCTACCCTTTCGTATTGATATTAAATCTAATTATCATTGAACGATTTGCAAACTTTATGCATATTATTAATACCTATAAGTTGTGTCGGGTTCACGTGTAGCACATTTCACCCTTCGCCACTACTTCCTATATGAAAGAGGTTATTAAAATCAGGCGAATGCTCGTTACAATATGCAATGAAAGTATTAATTTCTTCAGTCAACATGAAATTTACCGTCCGAGCTACAAATAATTAACGTATGCTAAAGATTAACTTAATTTTATTACGAGATTCGGTGTTGCTCGCGGCTTCATCTATGTGCAGGACTTGTATTAAAGTCCCAGTGTGTAGTTTTTCATGACAAAATCAGGTGACATAGCCAAAACGTAGTTCTGGAACGTGGAAGTGAGACTCATAGAAGTACAAGTTGTTTAGAAAGAACTGGTACACCGATTGTGAAAAGCTCCTCTTATTAAATGGCATTGCTTGCATTTGGTGCTACGAGGCAAGTTACTTATTGCTGCCGTACATATGGTGCCAAAGTTGCCTAATTGTCTTACATGGCGACATACGAAATAATCTCACAAATTTTTTTTATACGTGCCGGTAAAGTAGCCCCACTGTACTTGATGGTAAGTGGAGTGGGATCCAGTAGAATATTATTATTACTCGATAGTCGACACAGTTATGCCGCCCTGTTGGAATCGGATATACACAGGCTAATCCCGACCCATGACACCCTTACATGGGTCACTATGGCGGGCTTTAACACCCTGTGTACGTTGGTAGCTATCGGGCAGATTTAAAAGATATCCTACCACCAGCAAAGTTCTACTATACAATACATATAAAAATATATATTACGTGTAGAATAGAGATTATCCTTTTAAAATCGTTAATACCGTGCAAGTAAATGCGGCACGTTCCCTTATAGCTTCCTCACCTTATAGTAGCTAGAGGGAGACAAATGATATCAAAACCAAAAAATATAAGGTGTAACTCGCATGCCAGTCACCTGACTAACTAACTACACGATTCTATTCTTAATATTCAATTCAATATTCAATTTAATTCTTAATATTCAATTTATTCCGAGAATGAACCAATTAAAATAATTCATTAGTAAGCATGTCAAAAAAGCTTTGTTCTGATTAATAAATTTTTGAGATAGCTTAAAAAATCGATTGCGATCGCTTACTAGAAATGCCGGTAATACCGTCATAACGTGTAATCAACTGCATTGCAAGTTAAACACTATATTCAAGCTAATTTACTCTATGTAACATAAACTACTCATCCAAACAAACTTCTTGGTCTATTTGCAGACGAACTGTTGGATGTGGAACATTTTGTTCGTATACCAAATCAAACTAAAGTAAAACTTAATTCGTATAGCATAATATTCAAAACAGGTAACATCAAAGTAATAGTTATAAAAATCTTTTTGTGTTTTACCTACTAGGTGTTGCTCGCGGCCTCATCCTTGTGAAAAGACTTTCATGCTACGAAAAAGCCTAAAACACTGGTATTTCACACCTCCACCGGTTCGACGCCACCGCGCTTAGAAAATTATATTTAAAATCCAAATATTTCTTACGGAAACAAACTACCTGAATAAAAAGCAGATTATATTATGTTAATCCAAGGCATGGTCTATCCCTGTGCCAAATTTCATCCATATCAACGGTTTCTTCTTCACTTTCAACAATCATTCGCATTTTTAATATTACTACGTTCGATTTGAATTAAAATACAGTGTTGCAAAAAGCCAAATATTATGGCTTTTTGCAATTTATTACACTTTATTGTACACCCGAGATAAAAATCATAAAACAAGAAAAGAGAAAAAAAACCAAATGGAGGTTTTATCACAGAAGGCAATCTCTTACAGACAACCATGAGATGGATAAGAGAAATCGAATCACAATATGACGAAAGGCAGATAGAACATTTAACATAAAAAAGCATTTCGGAATTATATTTTAAAAACTTAACCTCCATAAACACTACAGTGAAAATCCATTACGACTGGTGCAAACATATTGTGAACAAACTCCACGCTTTCTAGGTCAACAGAACTTGGAGTGAGGGGTGATATCACGTGGAAAGTGTGGTGTTGCCACAACTCGGGAACTTTGAATTAAATTATGTCTTAACACGTCGTATCTTTGAGTGAGGTTAATTAATATCGCGGGAGGGAAATCTTTGTTATTAAATAGGTTAACTTGGCATTATTTTATTATAGTTTCAAAGCCTTCAAGTTCTTTTAAATATCTAAATGGATCATGGTAGTAAGTTATCCGTTAATCAACCCGTGTTTAGTCGAGTAATTTGAAATTCTTGCCAATTAATCCACTATTTATTTGAGCATAATTGAAGCTACCATCAACATCAGTAATTGGGTTGAAACAAAATATTGACACCTCATTAACAAAATATTGCCGCGGATCTCCAGTAAGCTCTGAAGCATGTCAATTATATTCGACTTGCAAATCGAGCTCAAAAAATTTTGATTTCGCGTCTCACATAACATTTCATCTTTTATTACCTCTTCATAAGGAATAAATTTGTTTAACAGTATATTCTCTGCTTTCATCTTCAGGTAAAACCTTTCTTTTCTACCAATCCAAAGATAAGATTTGTAGCTCAGCTGCTCTGTTACAAAGGAACAAATGTACGTAGTTATGAGCTCCAGACGAAAACAGGTCACGTAATATCATAAATAAGGTGGCATTACGACGTATTTAGTCCGCTAAGCGCAGCCATTTTGCTGAAATGTTAACTTTTAATTAAAACATTTAATTGTACATAAAACAGCATACACACATACTCACGCCTTTAATCACAGAAAGGGTAAGCGGAGTCGCTACTGGTGCACCAACTTTCTGACGTGTGTATTTCGTCCCATGATGTGATAGAGAACGAGCTTGTCGCCATATCGGGCAGAAATATCAAACTCCAGGTTGATACTGAGTAGAAAAACCCAATATCGATGCTCGACCTGGGGATCATAGTAGTACCGTAATACAACTATGCCACCGAGGCAGAAAAAAACATTTTACATGATATAAATAATAATAATAATATCAGCCCTGTATTATATACTTGCCCACTGCTGAGCACGGGCCTCCTCTTCTACTGAGAGAGATTAGGCCTTAATCCACCACGCTGGCCTATTGCGAATTGGTAGACTTCACACACCTTCGAAATTCCTATAGAGAACTTCTCAGATGTGCAGGTTTCCTCACGATGTTTCCCTTCACCGTTAAAGCGAACGATGAATTCACAAAGAATACACATATGATTTTAGAAAAGTCAGAGGTGTGTGCCCTTGGGATTTGAACACATAAATGTCATAATCATCATCATCATCAGCCACATAAAGTCCACTGCTGAACATAGACCTCCCTTAAAGATTTCCAGGCGGACCTGTCGACAGCAGTTTGCATCCAGCGCGTAATATAGTCATATATATGGTGATCGATAGACACTAACTTCGATATCAAATAACTAATCTGGTCATAGTCAAATAAAGGAGAAAAGGTTTCTCGGAAACAATTTTGCACTGACTTACTGTCTATAAGAAAAGACAATCTTGAAGCTCGCAATCAGGAAATTTCTACTACATTCGATAGAATAGCGTTGTTCAATTTATACCATTGTCCTTTAGTCGATTTACAAGCTACCGCAGTGAAACGTGGAGTGCAATATATTTCTAGAGATTTGTTTCTGTGAGGTTTACCATTGCTGATATTACGTACTTAATACTTGACTGAATAGCTATTTGCGACCATCGAATCGATTATTTTACCCAATAACTTTCAGCAAACGGATGAGTGGAGTAATAATAACCGCTATTAAATTTACAATGCCAAAAAAACATGGATGCGCCGGACTAAAAGCAAATACATAAGGGTCAAAGAAAGGTGCGAGGTTATATTAATCAGGAGTTCCAAATATCTAATTTTCCTTATGGACCTATGGTCCGCAACAATCAACTTCATATCGTGTTTCTGTGTCAGCAGTCTTGTAAAGCCATCCTTCCGTGCTGTCGACAAATATCTACCACTTTCTAGGTATAAAATAATATTCAAGACTATTATGGGACATAATATGTCCTATAACAGTCTTGAATCAATAAGTAAATTGCCTAGGATGCTTAGTAGAAAATATCCATAGAAATTAACATAACACTGCCGATACCAGAATAATACGGCATTGTCAGGCAATGGGCCGGCACTTCGACAGCAATCAACTAAATGAATTGTGACTAGGTAAATTATGATGGTAGACGTGAGAGAAATTTAAATGAAAAAAGGATTATCACAAAATATGCATATAGATATAGCATTATTACATCTGGAAGATAAGCATGTAAAGCTGTTGGTCTTGCACCTGATCTCTCTCCGATCATGTTGTATTGACCAGACTATGAGAGTGAAGGAATAGAGTCTGCATCTGTGTATTGCGCAAACATGTGTGCACTATAATATCTACTGCGTACTTGATTGACCTCAGTGGATAGTGGCCGCCATAGCCGTATATTAGTAAGGGATCAAAATTACATCTGATTGAGACGAGTATTTTACTCGCCTCATCGCAAACGACTGCTCATATACAATAATAACACTATCGCAAAAAATATGCTACAAAACATTTTATATTGATATGCCTATAAAATGTCAGTGGTACGGGAAGTAAGAAATAAAACAAGCGTTCGTTTTATTGAAATATTCAAAATTATTAATTGAAGACACGACAGTGAAGAAGGAGCACGGCGCTTAATGTTCGCGTAAGGAAGACAAATTTTTTTATATTCCGTTCAGAAATTTATTTTAATAATGATATTTTAGCAGCGATAGCCTAGTTGGGAGTGGAACGGCCTGCGGAGACGGTTGTCCGCAAGTTTAAAACCCAAGGGCGCGCACCTCTTACTCTTCTAAAGTTATGTGTGTATACGTTCTGAATTATAGCTTGCTTTAACGGTTACAGCAAACATTGTGATGAAGTTCTGTATAAGAATACTAAGGGTATATGAAGTCTGCCAATCCACACTAGGCCAGCGTGATAGACTAAGACCTAATCCCTCCCAGTAGTAGAGGAGGCCCGTGTCCAGCAGTATGACAGTGAATAATACAGGGCCGATTTGTAATATATATAATTATTTATATTTTTATTTGTAATAAGGTATATCAACAGCACTACATATTACATCAATCAATATTAAAAAAGCAATAAGCTCCAGCATCTGATATGTGTGCTACTAATAGGTGAACACAGCATTTACCACTAACAACATATTGAATTAAAATCTAAAACATAATAATAGAAGGTAGAAAATAAAAATTATAAAGTACTAAAAATATGAAATCAATGAATAACGATTATATACTAAATAATTATATACTAAATTATAAAGATATTCAATGAATATTCAATAGAATCATGTGTTATATCACGGAGAAGATTATGTAAACAGTTATGGCAAATGTGGAACATCTAAAATCTCCATTTTGGTTATCAGTTTCCAGTACTTTAATTAAAAACGACACAACAACCAGTATTAGTTTGTCGAACTAAGAAATCTAAAAAAGGCAAAGGCTGTAAGCTTATAAGCAAGTAAGTAGCATAGTAAAGCAGGAATCCGAGCATATGTAAATTCCTGACAGCTCCGAAAAACGAAAATCTTATTTGACTTACGTTTGCATATTTAATATATTTGGAAGCCTTTGCATGTCTGCCAAAAAACGTCTTTTTTACATTTTACAAGCGTTTCAAACTAAACGTTTTACTGAGCTTTAAATAAAATTTGAGCGCATGCATGAACGTGAAGCAATCATTAATCAAATTATGGAAGAGCAAACAAAAATGTATAATCCACGATATTGTTAATAACTAACAATACTAATATATAAAGGTTGTATGTTAGAACGCGCTAGTCTCAGTAACTTCTAAACGAATTTTGATTTTTTTTAATAGAAACTACATTATTCCTGAGTGCTTATAGGCTTTTTATCCCGAACAATATTTATCCCGGAAAATCAAATGCGGACGGAGCCGTAGGCACAATAGAATGTAACAACAAACAACTTGATTACATGTTATTTATACTTGTCTCTTTCAGGAATTCTTCATTAGAGCGACAGCACAGTTCATTCAAAATTATGGCTTAGGTACTCCAAATCTAATATCGACTACCAGATAATAATAATAAATACCAAAATTAGATTTTTCACGTGTTGACAGTGATACGTCGGTTTCTCATCAATAATAGTTAGAATACTTAATATTTCTGGTGCACGAATAAGTATTACGTCTTCAGCTGTATTTATTACGAAAAATAATTTGAATTTCTATGGAAATTCCGGTCATTAGTGAAACACGGACGCTTAACCACAATCCAATAAGCCAGAAAATGTCGCGGTAAACTTGTTTCTTTCCAAGTATAACTCTATCAGCTAAAACAAAAGCAATTTAACTGCACCCACTTGCTTAATAGTTTTACTTTCAAACTAACAATAGCGTTTACATAAATTAAAAGGCGACAGTAAATCTATATTAATATGGTAAAACCAAATTTTGTAACTTTTGTAATTAAAGATTAATCGACGGCTGAAAAGCTAATTAACTTAAGCGACAATTTATGGCGCCACTAATTTCATACATATTTAATATCAGCCCTTTTTCTGTGATTTTTTTAACCTACTTAAAAATTTTCGTATTAAATGTCGTTTAAGTCAATTGGCTTTTCAGCGGTAGATATAGAGGGGTGTCGAAAAATATCACTACATAGTATAAAACAAAGTCGCTTTCTCTGTCCCTATATATGCTTAAATCTTTAAAACTACGCAACGGATTTTGATGCGGTTTTTTTTTTAATAGATAGAGTGATTCAAGGGGAAGGTTTATATTTATAATAATAACATCCATTAAATAGTCAGCATTGCACCCGTGCGAAGCCGGGGCGGGTCGCTAGTAATTTATATATAATTGTTACAAATATATTCGACGCTCGAATTTCGAATACAGGAAGACCATAAGTTCTTTGTTAATTTCCTTGGATATTCAAATAGAATAAGGGCAATTGTGTACATAGGTCACTGATTATAACCAATCAACGTGCAAATTTAATATTCGAAATAGCAAAGGATTTATGAATATACATTGTTGATGTGTATTTACATTTACCAACTCATATGAGACGGCATGGTACGTTTGAAAAAGATTTTAGCTCGCGAATAGCAGAGTAATTAATAGTGATGGCTGAAGATGACGAGCGCAGTGAAGTGTCATGTGCAGGCCGAAGTTCTAGATGTTACTTGTTCGTGAGCATTAGGGAGTCATGACAGGTGACAAGAGGAATCAGTTAATTATGGTTGATGGTTGACAGACTTGATTAACTGCCATTTTCAATGAATTATCTCTTTTTTCGATCTATCTATTTACCTAAGCCTGGGTAGGTACCACCGCAATGCCTATTTCTGCCGCCCACCAGCACTGTGTAGTCACTGTTGTGTTCTGGTTTGAAGGACATTGTAGCCAGTGTAACTACTGGACATAATAAGACTTAACATCTCATGGAATAGAAATAGAAATTTATTGCAGAATGTAGGTACTTAAGATACAGGTGGTTTTTAAATATATAAACGTTGCTATACATTCTACCGGGATAGGTACCGGTGTGCAAAATTACCTTGTCTCAGGATGACGAGCAGTGTGGAATACCAAACAATACTTTGAAATTCAAGATGTTAGATGGTGTTTCTATTGTTTATTGGCGGTCGTATCGCTAACGATCAAACGGACAGCAAGCTCGTCTCGTCGATCGAAGAAAAAATAAAGAAAAATGGACCTATCAGAACAAAGTTTTGTTTGACATATAAATTTTGTATGGTTTATTCTCGGAATCAGATTGAAGAGTGACAATGCGATCTCACATTGAAAACAGCTGGTAAGCGATTTAAGTTTTATACATATTTAGAATTACGAAATTTTTCTTAGGTTTTTTAACCTAGTCTTAATTTTTCGAAATTAAGTCAATTACCCTACCAACTCGACTGTTTTAATATGTACAAGCACTCCTATATTACGACATAATTAGAATAAAAAAACATCTAATACCGTCACTACGTCAGCCACGCATTATCCGCAATGTCGGTAACGTCAGAAATATAAATATTACGCACATTGTCACGAGCGGTCGGTGGCAGACAATGACTATTTACATCAGCCCCATTGTTACGGACGAGTGGATGTGTCGAAAACATCAGACGGCTGCCGAGCGCAGATATGAAGCTTATGGTTAGCTTTAAGAATTGTATGTGAAATGCTTTACAATTGCTGATTACGCAATGTTTGTCCCTAGGGTAGGGCAGTATATAGTTCACTCAGGGCTCGTTTCAGTGTTATTTGAAGCTCAATAAGATTGGCCGGTATAATTCTGATAACCGCTATTCCATGTTATATCTCAACTCCATTGTACTCGTCAATAAATTCAGTACTTACAGTGTCTTTTCCATGTCTGGACAAAAAGGAATCACAATTTAAACATTACGAATATTGGTCAATATTTTACCCGATATCCATTTTATTCCGAAGAAAAAGATTTAAAAAAAGTGCTGTAAACATATCGTAAGGTGACCAGATCACGTTGACCTCTTCGATTTAATAAAGGCGTGTGTTATACACTGGAGATGGCAATACGTAGGTGCCACTCACTACAGACGCCTAAACGCTTTCCAGTATTATGAATATTCATATAGAGTGGATTTTCATCTACCCTTTGTCCTGTATTGTCGATTTAGGCCCTTCGCTAGATATGTAGATACCTGTACTATTAATATCGAAAGGACTGCATGATGAGTAGGATAGAAATATTACAAGTCCTATATGATATAGACAATTTGATAAATAGCCTGATATGGACAATTGGGTCATCCTATATTAATAAGAAAGTTTAACTCTTTTATCTACTATGCTAATGTATTGATGTTGACTTCGCATACGTAAGAAATTCAAGTCTCTTAAAGAATTAATAATGGCTTCAAACAGAAATTCTAAGAATAGAAATGCTTGGTCTAGGGATCATGGCGACCTCTGAGAGGTGAAGGTGCAATTGTCTTATTTCTAATGTAGATTTAGATTAATGTATTAGTAATGAAGTGTTACAATAGCTTTTCTTTGGGTATTTATCAAAATAAATGACCGTAACGAAATAGATTTTGCGAAATATTTTTACGATTTTTTCTGACTCGTCTGCTTTCTTTTCTTTCTCTTCGTCTTAATTCAATTATTCTATTACAATACATTATTTGGTAAAATATTTATTGTAAGAAATACTAATTTAAGAAGTAAACATTTCACATATCGGCACATTCCTATAGCAACAATTTTAACTACCAAATTCTATGTTGAAGAGTGCTTTACTCCCATGTCGAAATCTATGTTAAATCGTGTTTCAAAATCAAGTACATTTCCTGGTTTGGAATTTCAATACGCAAGTGTCACCCTGTCATTAATGACCTTGTAATTACAGCCCCGCAGCAGTGCAAGGTCTCTCTGGGACCCTGTCATTTTATATGACTGACAGATATCATCGCACTCTGACGAGAGTTTAGTGCGGAATTTTTATATAAAAAAAAAAACGGCGGAAAAGTTCTGGAGTGGCGACCTCGAACCGGAAGACGCAGCGTAGACAGGCCCCCTACGAGATGGACCGACGACTTGGTGAGAGTCGCCGGAGTCCTATGGATGAGAACCGGTCCCTATGGCGCTGAATGGGGGAGGCCTATGTCCGATGAACGATTCCCGGCTGAAATGATGAGCAATTTGCTCGCCTGAACTACTATGGCTGCCCACTATTAATAATAAATCTCCAACTTATTACAAAGTAATTTATGCATTGCTTTATATTCTTTAATATTAGAATATGTTTATCTTTTAACATTAAGTACAGAGGAGACGACCTTGAAATTAAATTACTAGTATTAAAAATTTGAGTGCTTGGATACTGTGTTACGGCATAAACGTACTGAGTCTTGGTGGTTGGTACGTACTACAATACGCGATGACGTGACAAAATATCAATAAAATATTAAAGGCAGCGTTCATAAATTGCGGGAAATGACGTAAATAATGTAAAACGAGTACATAATAATGGATATAATTTGAACATTATAGCTTCAAAAATTACGACCGACCATAAACCAAACCGTAAAGCAATGAAATCTTATTTGAATAATAAAATTATATCTCCAATAGCCAGTTTGATAATAGCTTTTGCAGGTAAAATCTTAACTGTTAAAGTGTAATTTTAAGCAACCATTGCTGATATAAATAAGAGCTCTTTAAAGAAAAGCGATTGTTAATGTGTTCAGACAAATGAATTTATTTATAATGCTGTTTTTAGATCACAAAACGTCATTCAACAAAATATCGTAAATAGACTTATTAAATGAAAGTAAATCGTAACGTTTTGTCACATTGATTGACGCAGTACCTCATGTTTTAAATTATTAGGTGTCCTCGCGGCCTATTACATGAGAAATACCCGGCGAAATATTTGTGATCTAAAACCTTTGTCTACCCTTAAAAATGACAAAAGTTTTCTGACTCTCATTTGTTTATTCACTTATTTAAATCGTTTCCTTTATGAAAATTCTTCTGTCTTCGTCATATATTATGATCATCTAGATGAAAACGATGGGATCAATTAAAAGTCTAGTCTAAGTGCCTAAATATGGTGAGGATATCACTTTCTCTTTGGATGGTTATCTCCTGCCCAAGGTTGGTGACTTTCAATCTTGGAAATAAGTTCCGCGGAGGATAAATGCACTGGTTGTAATTCTTTCCCGTTTCAGATAATGCCAAAACTATGTTATCTACGGAACACAATATTTCATACCTTATTTCAAGGTTTATTGCTTTTTGTTTTGTAAACACATTTCTGCTATGAACGGAATGGAACAACGAAATGGCAGATATTGACAATACATCACGCAAAGATGGTAATAAAGATAAAACGGTAAACAATAAAATAAATTTGAAGTCAGAAGTAATTTAAAACTAACAAATAACCTGTAAAAGGTTTAGAACGTGAAAACCCGTCAATAACCTAAAGTCCTAAATCGTCCGTAATCCTTAATCTTCACAAAATGTAACATGAAAGCGTTACTTTACGGTTCATTCGTCATTAAAATAGGAATTATTCATAATAATCAATCATATGCAGGCATTAATTTAAAGCGATTAAAATATTCTAGTCCATCAAACCGTCGAATTCAGAAGTCTTATAAACATAAAAAACGAATCAACATTTAGATCAACCAATCAACAATGCAGCAGAAAAAAAGCAGATAACCTATTGTCTAGCTCCACACAACTTTGCGAATACAGACTGTGTCACGACCATTCGAACTATAAAGCTTTGTTTTATAAATGGGACCAGTGTAATCTTTCTACCGGCCTGTTTGAAGCGTGTTTGCACGAACTTCAACCTAAGCCTTGTATACTTATAGGATGGAAAACGTGTCTAGGAAGAGTGGAGAAAAGTGTGGTTAGTAAACACTGGACGGTCTTGGTAATGCTCCTTCTGTTAAGTAATAAAATTGATAGAAAAATCTTGAAGCGAAATTCTGAACGGTTACTGCATGAAAATTGCTATTTACCATCTCGTGATACATTGGGAAGAAAAGATATTGAAGACAATTCCCTTTAAAGTAGAACATGATAGATAACAGTTTATCGAAATTCAGAAACATCAAATTTCAACTTTATTAGCATATGAAATATATTACATTATTTGAATAAATGTATTCAATTATATTGAAATGATCATCCGTCTTACAATGCAATATTAACTTCACACCAAAGCTATCTAGTCTTTCTAGTCTAGATCTTAATGGCGATATTATAAGTTCGTTGGCTCGACGCTAAGTAATGAAATGTTGAATATCCTTTTGATGTTCTGCAAAATTACAGTCTGATAAGTGACTGCAAATGGTAAAACGAGGAGTTTTAATTGAGATGGTGAGTTTATTTTCTTGCAATCTTTTAACTAAATCTAGAATAGAACGAAAAGACCCAATATATTAATTTTTAGACGATCATAGCAATGTGTGTGACCTACTAATGGTAAGCGAAGAGACCAAATAGAGTAGCGACTGATGAGAGACAATTATCTCTCGCCTCTTGACGCATTTATCCGAACCCATAATGGCCTGTTTGAATAATTATGATTAGATTAAAATGTCCGCATATTTTATACCTAGAAAATATTTTTAGATCATAATATCCTACGGCTTCTTTCTGTGGTAGTTTAACCTTATGTTTGATGGCGTTAGGTTCGAGAACTTGGTGATATTGGCGTGATTGTTAGTCAACAAAATTATAATTAAAAGGTAAATTGTGAACTCCAATAACCGAATATTCCTATATTTTTTGAAATTAGTAAAATTTTAAACAGTATTGCTTTTCATATTTCCTTTGACTTCATAATAATTATCATCTTTTCGAAGGGAATGCTGTAGGCAGTGTTTATCTTATTCATATCTTACCATAGTCATAGTTAATAGAGGTATGTATGTATCTACCTACTATTCACTTAGCTGGTCTATATGTTTTAAGTGTCATTACATTATTAGCATTTGGAAGTCTACGAAGTTTAATAAAAAGTTTTTTATCTAAAAATATACAATGATTGAGATATAATCAAGCATCAAATTCTCCTGAATACCATTTTTTATCGAACAAAATGAATCTTTCAGAATGTTAAAAAAAAAAAATACCTCTATTCCTCCAATATAAAGTTTGAAACAATAGTATTCCGTCCAACTACGTCGTGTTGTGGAAGATTTTTTATTTTTTATTACAAAAAATGTGCTACTGAAAGAAAAATTGTCCGCCGTACGTTTAATGAACGATTGAACAAAAGAAGTTTGTTAATAGTCGCTTTTTAGTGCTCGAGTATTGAAAAACGAAAGGCTGATAGCATAATTTACATTGTTGATGATCGGTGTCTGATTTGGATTCAAATTATTGATGCGAGTGAAGTTCCTTCATTATCATTAATCGCTGTTACACCTCTGGTAGGCTTGATACATTATCGATCGTTAATCTACCGATGGTATAGCGACACTAAGTGCCAATTTAGATTCAGTTGGCAGATAAGAACTTTACGATCGTTAATATGACGAGATGACCGTTCCCGGACAAAGTTTTATCGAAAAACCTAACTCCAAGGAAAATTCGCGAATTGTTTGTTGCTTAAAATTTTGTTTAAGCATTTTTGTATACCTCGGCAACGTTTTTAGGTTTAGTTTTAGTGCTTAGATATTGTATTACAGGGCTATAAATGTTAGCACCCTTTTTTTTCTGATAACGATGCGTAATCTAGCATTGGAGGTCTGTTCGTCTTTTCATTACTTTTTATACTACGAGTACATATTTAATTACAATAAAAATATATTTTGATTAACCATGTGTAAACATAATAACACTTATTGTTAACACAATGTGAGCTCTTAAAGGTCTAAATATTTTAGGACAATATTAAGAGCGAGACTTTAATTACATTACAAAGAAAGCCACAAGCATAAAATACTTTTTTTGTATTTCGCAGTTGCAATTCTAGCATGGTTTGTACGAATCCTTTGAAACCAACGTGTAGTCAGGTTGTTCGCTCTGAGTCGCATGCTTTCATGCGTAGGTAGAAACGACAATGAGTACCGAGGCGAGGGAAAAACTGCAACCGGCACGTATTCAGAGCGTAATGAAGTGTCCACTCACACCAACGACTTTTTGTACACTTCGTACTTCAGTATGTTTCGTACTTTGTAAAGATCGTGAGTGAATTTTGTACTTTTGTGCTCTCGTCATCGCCAGTAACTTTTTTCTTAATTGTTCACGGCTTAACTGACCCATCTGCACCTGATCTTAAATGAAGTGGAAATTGGGATTCAGATTTTGAGGGACGAGAGATGTTTATCCCTTGCCTGTTAACGCAATTATGACGATGGAAATGAAACCGTTTATACTGATTCATGAAGCGGCGATAGCCTAGTTAGTTGTGTAACGGACTGCCGAGACGAATGTCCGCAGGTTCAAATCCCAAGGGCACACATCTCTAACTTTTCTAAAAAAATATGTTTGTATTCTATGTGAATTATCGCTTGCTTTAACGGTGAAGGAAAACATCGTGAGGAAACCTGCACATGTGAGAAGTTCTATTAGGAATTTCGAAGGTGTGTGAAGTCCACCAATCCGCACTAGGCCAGCGTGGTGGACTAAGGCCTAATCCCTCTCAGTAGTAGAGGAGGCCCGTGCTCAGCAGTGGGCAAGTATATAATACAGGGCTGATATTATTATTATTATTATACTGATTTAGTGCCTAAATTGTCTTTTTGTTACAACCACGGCAAAGTGACCCCACTGTACCTGATAGTAAGTGGAGTGGGTATCAAATAGAATATCGACTGCCGAGAGATGGTTACCCCTCGGCATTCGCTATGCCGGCCTGTTGGAAACGTATACGCTCTTGTTGATCCTGGAACGCAACAACGAACCTAGCAACTACCAATAGCGGACCCTACTCGCCCCACCTCACCCTCTAGATACAACTAAAGAACCCAAATATCGAAACACAAATAAGAAGTAGAAACACAAAAAAAAAAAAAACCTAGCAACTATGGCGGGTTTCAACCTTGTATACGGTGCTATCCCAGTGGATGCATATATTTTACCACAAGCAAATTTGCAATAATAAATGTGCATTAGGGAGTTAAAAAGTTTTGAAGAAAGGAAAACTGAACTGATTCAGAAATTGCTTTTATTAATGAAATGGTGCATTATCCCTAAGCTATAACTTTGAATGAAGTTTTAGGCGGGTTGAGACAAGAGCAACAGCCAATGACATCTTTATACATTAAAATAAATAAGTTTCATATAATTTTGCTGTTTTACCGCTTAACAGTATTTTTATTAAGAACACTAGCTTTTGCTCGCAGTTTCGCCTGCGTGAAGGAGTTTTCCGAAAGAAGTTACCTATAACCTTTTCAGGGTCAACAATCTCCATATATGGCTGGGGTGAGTTTTATAACGCATTTTTTTATTTTTCTAAGAGGAATAATTTCATCGTACATAATTATTGCATAACTTTACCCGTTTACGCAGTAAACGCAATATAATCTCTCAAAATTTATAAATTTCCCGGTTTTTACAACCAGTTTTCATTACTGCTCCGCCCCTTTTGATCATAGCGTAATGATATATAGCCTATAGCCTTCCTCGATAAGTGGGCTAACCAACACTAAAAGAATTAATCAGTTCGAACCATTAGTTCCTAAGATTAGCGCGTTCAAACAAACAAACTCTTCAGCTTTATGTAATAGTAAAAAGTATCCAATTTCCTTCTCCTAGTTCTAAGCTACTTCCCCATCAATTTTCAGCCAAATCGGTTCAGCCGTTAAGTATAGACGTATACCTAATGAATAAATTGAGACTTTTGTAATTAATTATAAAATCAATTTTATTATGTCTGTTATTTACTAGTTAGAGAATTGGGATTTCCTTATGATTAAGTCGGTATGACTTCAATAATATTTATTGTTTTGTCCGAAGCATCGTAAACAAAACGTAATAATATTGAATATAGAACAGTAGTTCCTCATAATATGCTTTTAGTTACATATTGTGAGGTAATATAGACGGTTGGCAGCCTATATGAGTTGAGCGACATTTTGTTTCTTGAAAATTTTAAACTAAAAACCGAGTAGTTTCTAAAAACGGAAAAAGATGTGTTGATTCAAAATATGTATAAAACTTAATGTTTTTTCTATTATCAAAGATTCCAAACATCTTTACAAACCTTTTTTATTAATTTTACTCGATTTTCATCATGCTTTAAAAGGTGCACTTATTGCGTTTTTTTTTTTATACGGATGCGGCATAGTGACTCCGCTACACCTGGTGGTAAGTGGAGTCGGGTCTAATCAAATGTCGACTGACGAGAGATGATTACCCCACGACAATCGATACAATTATGCCGGCCTGTTGGAGCCGGATATACACAGGCTGATCCGGAACGTTACACGTTTGCCACTTTGGCGGGTTTTAACACCCTGTACGGTCATCGCTATCCGGGATAGAAATATCTTATCACCAGGAACTGAATTGGGCGTTTGGATATATAAGCATTTAGATGACATCTCGGTCGGAAAGTCGGTGAGTCCGACATAACCATTCTTTCGCTTCTCAGGTCCAAGAATGGCATCCATAACAGTGAGTTTCACTGCGGAATAATAAAAAAATACGAAGAAAAAAGATAAGGACTGGATTTAGGCATTAAGAAATATAACAAGTCCTTTAAGAACATTAGAAGTCCGTAGTATTCATCCTATATAAGAGATTTCGGATCAAGGACTTTCCAAAATTTCGTCATATTAAATTTTAAAGGCAGAAATATCCATGATTATTAATTATTTTTACGTTTTTCTTTCAACTGCGAGAACTAATCACTAACTAGACGTGAATTTAAATTCTTTACTTGCCAATACTTGTTTAGTTACCCAGATTAAAGGTGAAACAAAATGTATGAAAATGGACCTTGAGGTATCGCCTTAATATAAATTAACCTTACTTTATTGCAAGTTTTGCACCTAGTGTAACAATAAAAGTCCTCGTTTATTAGAACGGTAAACAAAAACCGAGTAAAACAAAAGACTGCGTTGACAATGAGATGTCACTAATTGTGGACAAAAAATGTGAATAACCCTTCCCTGTATATTTTGTCGCATCTTTAATAAAGCTGAGAGTTAAGTTGGAAACGCAATTTCCATAATTGGATTGTGTTGTGTGTGGTCTAGGCGAGCAGAGTCAAATCAGCATGGAGTCTAAAACGCCTTATAATGCGATTGACTTGCTGATTTTTAACCGACTTAAAAACAAGGAAGTTCTCGATTCGATGCGGCCTTTGTTTTTATTGTTTGTTGCCTCAAAACTCAGTAATTTATTAACAGATTTGGAAACAACTTCAAAAAAAGGAAGCGGTCTACAATTCGACGTGTCTTTTGTTTTTTTTTTTTATTTGTTACGTCAGAACTTTGTCATTTATTAAACGATTTGGAAAATTCCTTTTTATTTGAAAGAATATACTTTTAAAATCGTTTCAGTAGTTTTATTTTTAAATCGGAATAATTGGAAACAGTGCGTCGTCCAAGAAAACAAAATTTCGAATTGTTTTATGTTTGTTACCTCGAAATTCACTCATTTATTAACTGATTTGGCCAATATTTTTTTTATTTGAAAGAATGTACTTCCAGATAGGTCCCATAGATATATTTTTAACATGGTTTCAGTAGTTTGGTTTTTAAACCGCTTTAACTGGAATAAGTGTGTCGTCCAAGTAAATGTGCGATTTTTTTACGTTTGTCAGAACTTAGTAATTTATTGTAGATCTAAGAATGTTTTTTTATGTAATAAAGACGTAGATATTCCATGAGAAATATTGGGACAATTTCGAGACGTTTGCTA
Source organism: Manduca sexta (assembly GCF_014839805.1). Taxonomy (NCBI): domain Eukaryota; kingdom Metazoa; phylum Arthropoda; class Insecta; order Lepidoptera; family Sphingidae; genus Manduca; species Manduca sexta. The sequence goes on from NC_051124.1 coordinate 9,507,748, forward strand.
CACTACGCGTAAATAATGAATACTAACTGTCGTTTAGCGAAATACTTCATGTTTTAGTGAGACGTGTGTCAAAATATGTATATACGTGCGTGCGGAATACATTTTTCTTTTTATTTGTTAGACATATCTTTGCCTTTTTAATATCATTGAGGTCGATGCGTAAGAACTGCCAAGCACCTTATGTAATATTTAAAATATTTAAGAATGAATAAATGAAAATGCTTTATTGCATATATACTATAAAATTAATACAATTATTATGTAACTAGTTTTTGCTCGCGGCTTCACCTGCGTGAGGGAGTTTTCCGAGATATTTTTTTCCCGACTTGATATGTATCGTTATATTATGAATAAATTATACAAAATCATTATAAATTGTAGTCTATGTTGTTGTTGTTTTTCTGATGTGTAACCAATATTACTGTAAAGTTTCATCCAAATTCGTTTAGTAGTTTTTTCGAGTCACAGAAATATACATACACCCATCCTCACAAACTTTCGCATTTATAATATAAATAGGATTAATAGGATAAAAACGTGCCCGAATAGGCAGTCTTACCGCTAAAAAGCATTTTTATACTTGTTTCAAATTACAACATATATTCTAAAATCCCATGGTGTAGTAATTTAATAATTGAGAATATGTTTACTGAAGTTCGCTGAACATAATGTACTCTAGTAACAATATTATGAAGTGCGAAATAATTTAATTCAATTTTCCCTAACTCATGCGCGTATTGTAATGATGCGATACATTACTGACGCAAGTTGTTCGATTAAATAATACATAATTTAATAATATTATTATATTGTGTCCAGCTGTATAATCCGTTGCGGCGAATAAGAACTGATTCCTCCCTGGGACGATTTGCGAGACTATTATTATTAAATAAAAAGCATCTAAATTTTAATAGAGAATATATAATTTATATACATTAGAAGCTTGCACAGGCCTAGGATCCAGTTCCTCATTTAATTAAATCGGAACCCAACAGACCTGCTGCCAGACTTCAAGATAATGTCAGCTCATTCGGCGTAGATCAGACCGTCAACAACTAAATTAAAAATATATACTTAATTTTAAAATGTAAGTAGATATTGTAACTTTGACTTTTCGGATGAACAAGACCTCAGTCCACGCCGTGACCACAAACAGTACAAAGTCTTTGAAAAGCCGGGACCAATATTATAATATATAAAACCGCGATAAATTACGTAAAAAGTTTTATTTCAGTGAATAAATCTTTATTCCTAAAATAATTAATAACTTAACCAAAAATATCATTTACATTTATTATTTTCAAGCATAGAAACCCAACCCACAAGCATGTCATGAAAACATAACAGTGCAGAAAAATTATAAAAACGAGCTAAAATAAACGGCGCTTCGCATCCATTCGTTAAAAATATCGCGTGCAAAATAAACAAGTCATTTTACTGTTGGTCAGTTTATAATTTATATTCATAGTGAAATGATTGATGACAGGCCGATTGTTAATTGTATCTGAATAGTCAGTGAACTCGCATATGGTAGAAGGGATAATACCCGCATCATCGTAGTGTCGATACTTGATATTTATGGCCGGTAACGACTTACCATCATGTATGTTAACTGGCAGTGGAAAAGGTAATATTTTTCACAAGGTAAACCGATGCAATAAAAAATCCCCTGGTTAACATAACGCGGTCAATTTAACAGAAAACCAAAACTAAAACGAACGAAAATAAACCTAAAAGGGAAGCCGTTAAGAATCGGATTGTATGGACGCTTCGCCACTGTCAACTAGTCTACTCTCGTAGTTCTAAAAAAACAATCCTTTTTATTATTTTAGTTAGATGACGAGACGAGCATGCCGCCCGTCTCATAAGCGATACGACCTATAAACAGCAGCAACACCATACAGAACGAATTACAAAATACTATGAGGCACTACATTCCACTCGTCATCCTCACTCACCTTTTTTTTTGTATGTTTCCTTGTTGTCAATACCAGGGGAATCCTGCCAATGGGATACTAGATTCCCCAGCTTAACAATAACAGCGGTACATGGGAGAAGGGGCAGGGAGGGAAGACGATAGGATTGTGCGGATTAGGGAAGAAGTTTATGTGTAATTACAAAATACAATAATATAACTAGATACAATAATTAGTACATGTTATGCCTCATAATGCTCAGAGATAAAGATGCTTACAATCTAGGATGTTTTTATTACATAGATACGTTGTCCGAGCTCAATATTGGTAAAACGAAAGCAAGGAAATTGTCCGACATTCACTTAGTCAACCTCTAACCACTGTCGCGGCTAGTCGGCTTACGAACTTTTTGTATTTTTATAAATAAAATGCTTTCCTGTGTTTTTAGACGATGTACAAATTATACTGTAACTGAGAATGAAAATAACGTTTCATTTCATACGTTAGTAATAAGTATACACTATTTAACTTATTTTTAACTAAGTAATAAATGCATTTTTTGACTGTCATGGCGATCAGAGACCAATAAACTAGATGGCCACGCCGCGCCGGACGACGCTCGGGCCGATTCAATGCGAGCTGCTAGGGCTGTACAGGTATGTGACTATATAGTCAATAGTGCGCTGTTTTTATGTACAATATTGTTCATCTATGACGCGTCTATTTGTTAAACGTCATTGCTTACAATGTCCTTCAAACTGAATAGTGTATGCGCACTGCAGCTTGGCGATAGAAATAGAATACACAAATATAGTCCTTATTTTTATACAAGACTGCTCAAAATAGATCAATGATGTATGTTTGTGGACCGCATATTTATCAAGCGCGCGACAATAACAAGGGTGAAGACAGATTAGGGACATTTTTCAAGTTAAAATTACATCCAGTGTTCGAGTTACTCCGTTTTGTCTTATAAATGGCGACATCGCCGGAAACTTATTCGATTACAAATAAAATTTACCAATAAACAAAAAATATGTAAGTTAGAGGACTCTATTCCGTTTACGTAGCTAATTATTATTTTTATGTCCTTTTGTCATTCTGTTAAATAATTGATTCTTACGCACATTTAGTATTAATCATTGACGTATATTTTATAGACACGAACGTCAATATAAACCAAAGAGTTCTAAGATTATACAGAGCGGACATTGAGAAGATTGTCATACAAAAATTTTGCGCTTGTGATGGTTACTCAGTCTACCGTGAAATAGCAAAGGAAAACATCGTGAGGAAACCTGTACATCTAAGAAGTTCTCTGTAGGAATTTCGAAGGTGTGTGAAGTCTACCAATTTGCACTAGGCCAGCGTGGTGGACTAAGGCCTAATCCCTCTTAGTAGTAGAGGAGGCCCATGCTCAGCGGTGGGACAGTATATAATACAAGGCTGATATTATTATTATGTATTATTAATTGATGAACGCCAGATCGTACGTGCATTCTTGTTACTCACCAGATTCATTATGTGAAAGCTGCCGACGTCATTGTTGTGTTGAATGAATCTGACGCGTGATCTATATATAATTATTACTATGTATTGTATCCATACTTTTATGCAGGATTTAAGAAAAAAAAATATATCATAGCTTTATTATTTACATATAATAAATAAAAATTCCGACTGCATATTTGTCCTGATTCTACATACCTATAAGTGTACTTAAATAAAAACTATTGTTGTACCATATAAATATCCCTGGCTGTAATATACTTTTTATCTCGTGACGGACAAATGGACACACTACAAGCTATTGCTAATGTAGAATTGTTTGTACTCGGGCATGAAATATGTTCAGATTACCCTCATAAGGAAATAATAAACATTTTATTCAATGATTCATGGTATTATTCTACCTTAATTTTTCAATTGATTTAACGCAAGGAAATGAACAGAACAATATTAATTTATAATGTTTTTTGGTAATTTAGAGAAAAATAGCCATAATATTGTGATCCAATTATTATTTACACATATATTTAAAAAGCATAGATGTGTCATCCCTAACAAATCAAACGAAAAAATTAATTCGTATGCACATATACACATTCTTGAAATCGTCGTGTAATGTGATAAAGATGACGTATAATATTTCTTCCTGTACGTACAGTCAGCCACAAAATTGGATGAACAATTCCAAAACTTCGAAACGGTTCTACACTTTAAATTCAATCGAAATCTTCTTTTTTTTCTGTGTGTAAAATAAAGTAAAATCTTTAATGTTAAATTTAGTGCAGAAAATTTTAAAGGAGAAAATGATTAAAAGCAATTTAAAATTTGCTCAGCTACTTTTGGGATTGTACAAAAAGACAATTAGTATTTATCAATTACACGTAGTATATAAACGTTTTCGTTGGAACAATTTCGAATCTTCAGATTGCGCGATCTAAGGGCGAATACCTGTTTATTAAATAAAATATCACTGTTTGCTCGAGCATTTTTGTAGATGACATTTTGTAGCGTTCATGTCATGAAGAGCAGAGCAAAGGTTAAAATCAAATGTCACGACACTATTTTTCGCCGCGTAAACTTTCCAATTTCCAAGGCGACGATTCTTGCTCATTGCGAAATTATATTTTCTAGTCAACGTTTATGGACATTTCGCATATGCTAATTCGCGTTTACCGATTTGTTTACAAGCACGATTTTTATTCAAGAATTTTTTATCGCGACACCTCCTTTTACCGTGTTTTTAAGTGACCCACGAAGCCGGTACTACTCCTATCTATTTTAGCCATAGTGGAAAGTGCAAAAACTGCCCTCCTAGAATATGGTAAAACAAACACGACAATCCGTATCGTTTAATTGTGATTGGCCGAGAGACTAATGCGTAGGTCACGTGGAGTCTCTCGACCAATCACAATCTAACGATGCGGAAGTTCGTATCGTGTTTATGCCACATTCTAAAATAACTGTTTTGTGTTGATTTATAGCAATTCCGTTCGCTTGGTAAACAACATAATTGCCCATAAATACTAACCACGCTTACAAAATTTTAGATATTTACGGGCCTTATTTTACACGTGAAATAATTAACTGGGGAAATGTAGATATAATACATTCGTCTGTTCATTAAAAGGAAAAAGACTGCTGCGGTATGTTAGTTTGTACTCGAATAAACTATTCGTATACAAAACAATGCCATAATTATTTACTATAATAAACATCTATAAATATTTTTCCTTAACGAAGAGACAAACAAGAATATAATACACAACATTGCCTATATTAAATTAAAATATACTTATGTGATCATTTTGTATATTTTATGAAAGAAACATTTTGTGTAGATATAAAAGGTCGGTCGGTCGGTCGGTCTTTCGGTCGCAGGAACTCGGATGCAGACTGCGTCAAAAAGATTAAACAAGGTCTGGAAGCATTTAAAGTAGACCTATGTTCAGCAGTGAACTTCCAAAAGCTGTTGATAATGTTGATGCAGCACATATAAAATAATTCCTTATATTAATTATAATTAAAGCCTATTTGACTAAGAATTTAAATAAAAAAATCATTTACATAATCTCTGTCAAATAGGTAAACGTCTGGACGTCGATGTTCCTTCTCTAAATTTTGTTTTAACTAAATAACTTAACAGAATACCGTAACGTGTTTTATGCAAATTAATTTGCGAAACGAGCAAGAAGCTCGTCTGATGGCAAACGAACAATTACCAATTAGCAACACCACCCAAAGTTTGATAAATCATTGCGTAGTTATGCATTGCGCCCAACCAGACACTTTTTAAATTTAGGTATTAAAGTCATAATGGTCATCGGCCACAGTGTCATAGAAATAGAAATAGTGTTCACTTCAATCATTTTCAAAAAAATATACGTATTTCACTACCAAATCAAAGGAAAAGAGTGTTCCGCGTAGACACAATTAGTCATACTTATAAAAATTTGCAAAGCTATGCTTAGTTAAAACACAAATTAACTCGATTAGCTGCAAGTCAAAACCATCTTGCCTCTTAATAAGGTTTAAACTAGGAAACCGGTGATGTTTTTAACAGCTATTTAAGCCATTCTTAATCCCCTCTTAACGCTAAAACAAGTTTATAAGTAAGACTGAATATGACGCGTGACATGATATATAGAGATGGCATATAAAACTAATATGAATAAAAATACAGCTGGTATTGTTAATTTACGTATAGTGTATGAATCTATAATAATTGGAACAATTTCAAGACTTTAGATTCGGCGTACCTCTTTATTAGGTAAATCATTGATTAACGCTTACAAACCTCGTTGACGTTAACAGTTCAATACGCTTCACCGCCCTTCTCGAAAGTTCGCCAAAACTAATTCAATATATTGTTCAACAAGTTTCACAAGCCATATTATAGCTGACACATCAAACCGCTGTGTTCTCCTTCCGTGATAGTTTTTTGTTATGGGCTGGCAAAATGTTCTCACATCGTACTTTGATAGCACGTTGAGGACTGTGGCGCAAATAATATGATTTTTATTATAGCCTTTAAGTATCTAATACCTTATAGTTAAAACGAAAACATAAGAAATGATTAAAACGAAAAAATGAAATATAAATTAATTGGTAAGTATGTATATTGCTTTCGGTGAATTTAGATAAAAAAAAATATTGTTTTTAAATCATTCTTTTTCACAACACACACATCACTCTTTTTCTGTAGATATAAAATATAAATATTCTGTTGATATAAAAATAAAGGCAGACTTTTATTATAAAATTTATTCTCATAACGTATCGTTAATGTATTGACATGTATTATAGTATATATTGTATAGTTTGACCAAGATAATGGAAAACCGGGCTGAGCGCGTCACTTTTGATTTTTGTTTTTGAATAAATAAGTTCTATTCACCGCAACATAGCGAGGTTTTTTATTTTCCAGGTCAGACTTTAACACTTCAATATAATATTACACGTTTTTAATTAAGGATAGACTATGCCAATAAATTATTTTGACGTGAAGAAAATGCCAAAACCTGGCGTCATAATATTACTAAAGTTTATTTATAGGTGAGTTTATTGTCTACATAATATCTATTTTACTTTTATTTAACTATAATACAATATTATTTACAATGAAACTTAATAACTAAAGAATTTTACAGTTGAATGCCATTTACTGTTAAAAAGAAACCAACATTATTAGAAGATTAACTAAAGAAGATTGATAGAAATTACCTGAAATCAATTTTATCCTGTTTTTAAGTCATTTTCATCCCAATAGGTTTGCATAAAATGTTAATAAACGAAGGTATTTCTTCACGACTTAAGCTTATGTAAGCAAGATAGATATAGGATTTAAAATAAAGGTAGATTAATGCAAAAGAATTAGATCCATATTTGGTACACAAGGTGTTAAAACCCGCCATAGTGGCCCACGTAAGTGTCGCGTTCCGGGGTCAGCTTGGGTATATTCGATTCCAACAGGACGGCATAATTATCAGACGGCATAATTATCAGGTATCTACTCAGTATTAGATCGTAATTTCGAATTCGCATCCGATATAGTGATAGGTTCGCCCCTTATCATGGGACGAAATACAAGCGGCGGAAAATGGATGCACCAGTTGTGCCTCTACTTACTCCTTAGGGATAACGGCAAGGGTGTGATACTAAACTGACAGTGCACGGGTTAAATGTAGAAGCATTAATATTACATTATAGCGTCACTCCTATTTGTCACTAATTTTGTCGATAGCCAAACAGTAATCAACTTTCGTTAGTCTACATTCTATTGGAGTGTACTCCACATCCACCTCACCAGTTGCAGTGAGGTTCACTTTGCTGTTCACATATAAAAATACTTCTGAAATGTCAGTTTCTTTTAGCCTCACTATAATAAACATCTCTAATAATATATTTGAATAATAATATTTAAAGCTATACCAATCTAGCCAGCTTTGTAAGCCGTGCTACTCAATTTTGCCTACAAAATGAATTTCCCAGCTCGCCTGGGATGTTGCCAATATCTTACAGAAATTCGCCATGATGATATCTTCGCTGATGTTTTATACGATCAATGACATTAATAAAGATTCATGAAGATGATTCATGAAGATTCATACATTTTTCCTCTTCTCAATTATTATGCTTACTTAAGCTCAGCATATACCAACCATTCCTTTTACTATTCCCCCAATAGTAATAGTCCGTACAGTGACCTATTTACTTATGATACAAACCTTACTATATAAATTATAAACAAGTGTGATTAAAAGTCACCCTTCATCGATTTCGTCCAAGACAAGAACTTCTGTAATCATTGCATCATGCAACTTGACTGTATTCTTTGAAACACTAATTTCAATAGACCAATTTCTAACTCTATAACGCAGTATGGTTAGAATGGATTCCGTGGATGAACTTAACGTTGGCATACGTCTCTTCACGAATGGGCACGTTGTCGTAATAATCTTGTCTGTCATCGTCATCATGATTGTTACTCATCGGTGGGCAATCGTACACATCGTCGCCTATTTCTGGCTGTTTCGGTAGCACGTCATATTCGCAATCAGCTTCAAATTCGGATTTATCAGGATGCTCCTCATTGTGTTTCATCAATTCGTTCAGATGCGTCAGACTTGTGGACTGATTGCGTTTCATTTTTTTCAATACTTCAACGCAGACTTTGTTCATCTGATCTGGTGTGATGACAGGTTGCATGTGAAGTTTTACTCCGTTAGCTGGCTTCGGATACTCTGGCCTGTCAGGTTTTATCATTGGTTTTGGTTCCGGCTTTGGTTTGTCTTTTACGTCAGGTGCGACGATCGGTAACGTGTCGGTCGACTTGAAAGGGCTGTCGAAATTTATTATTTTCATTGACGTCGGTTCGGCATTTTCATTCGACGATTGTCGAACATAATCATTGCTTATTGGTACATTGTCTTTTGAAATTTCTTTGTATCTCGTATTTCTCATTCTGTATATGATGTAGCACAGGCAGCATATAGCTATGAACATCAAGATGATGGTGAGTGATAGGAGAACGACTCCGTAAACAGCTATTCTGACACCATCACACTTCTCACAGACACAGGGTTCTGGAAATTAATATTATAATATTGATACATAAATGATAAAAAAATGTTATGTAACTAATTTTGAGTAACTTTGGCTACCATTTGACCATTCAATTATTCCTTTAAATTGAGTACAGCTGTTTATTTTGCAACTTTTAATCGAAAGAGGTTGAATATGGATTTTATATTCAGGTAATAACGGTTCGCGCAATCGGGGCTGAAAAAATAAATATACCCCCTTTCCACACGTTTTATATTTATTTAACAAGTCTGAATATAATATTTATTTTCGAGAATGTATTAATTGTTTACGTGTTTTTCCCTTTCCTGAACATTATCACACAATATTAAATATTCCTTATTTAATATTATTACAGCGATGATGTAATGCTATTTACCTAAACGCATACGACGTCGCATCAATTCAATGAAGTCGTAAATAAATTTACCACATATTAGTCAACTATTATCCCCATAAAACGCAGACTGAAAATTAAACGATATCTAATAATATAACTAAACATATTAATAAAATAACAACCCTGAGTGGTTGTATAAATCAACATAATCCATATTGTATTATAAAGCTGAAGGGTTTGTTTGACCGCACTAATCTGAGGAACTACTGGTTTGAATTGAAAAATATTTAAGTGTTGGATGGCCCCTTTATCGAGGAAGGCTATAGGCTATATAACATCATGGAATGATCAAAAGTTGTATAAATCAACATAATCTATATTATATTATAAAGCTGAAGGGTTTTTTGACCGCACTAATCTTAGGAACTACTAGTTTGAATTGAAAATATATTTTAGTGTTGGATAGCCCCTTTATCGAGGAATCCTATAGACTATATAACATCTTATTAGAAGGAGCGAAGTATCAATGAAAAATGTTGCAAAGACTTGGATAATTTATTATTCTTGAGAGATTCCGTTACGCGTAAATCAAAATCGGTTTAGTAGTTCTTTAAATTAGTGCGCTCAAAGAACAAACTCTTCAGCTTTATACAGGGTCTGATATTGAGTTACTAAATAAAACCACATACTCGTCTTCACGTTTCCTGACATGCCAAAAATCATCCATTAATAACGAATATTTTCAACAAAAATCCTGGTTTTAGTTTGTTGATTTTGTAGTTTAATGCGAATTTGGTGTGTGCGTGAGTGTATTTCTGACTGAAAGTATAATGTTTAAACGACGAATTCTCTTGGAGCAGTTTAGTGGCATTAGGGCGCGTAAAATTATAATGACTTTTTTTTTCAATAACTCAAGTAATTTATTGTAAAATGTTATTTCCAGGTAGATAGAATTTGGTTTCATTTAGTAACGCAATGTCAAAATGACTCTGTATATTAGTATAGATTATGATATTTAATTTTGATTTAACATAGTATTTCACGACTTCGCGATAATGGGCTTTAAAACTAATGTCAGTATGGTTCGAAATCAAAAGAGTTAATTCATATCATACATGACCATGTTATAATTAAGAATAATGGAATTAAGTAACATATTTATACTATATCATATAAGAATAATTAGTTTCGAGAAAATTTGAAGTTCGGATTCGCTAGCTCACCATTACAAGTAACAATTTTTAATTTCTACTTATATTGCAAAAAAAAAATTCACGTAGATAAAAATTTAAAATTATTTATTTACCATTCAAGATTTATTTTCGTGATTATAGAGAATTATAAAAGAATCGTGTGATATATATAATTCAATCTGCACATCAAATATATCATACACTCTTGTAATAGGTAGCGAGAAAATAATAGTCTTAAAATTTAGGTACGAATATTTGCAGTAAGCACTTACCTAAGCTAGAGTTTTTAGGTCGTGAAAAATAGAATAATTGTTCTCCCATTCTTTACAACTTTGAACACTACCTTCACAATAAACTGACACTAAATGACAACTGTAATAATTAAATTACAATAATATTTTTTGAGGAAAACCAATGACTTCAAACGTATTCTATGTCTACACTTGAAAATGAACTTTGTTTGTTGTGGATATGTTTGTAAATGAAATGATTTGTTTCCTTTATAATTATATGACAATAGCTATTTTAGTTTCTGTCTACTTAATGTTGGCGGAGTAAGTAGATTGTTTTTAACATGTATGCTTACTCATTATAAAACAAAATCTCCTGTCGCGTCTCTCTGGATGCGATCAGTTCAGAAACGATCGCACAGATTTCGAAGATTGGCATAGAGACAGTTTCAAACCCTGGGAAGGACATAGGCTACTTTTCATCCCGGAAAAATATATAGCGGGATTTTAATCCTGAAAAACTCTAACGCAAGCGAAGTCACGAGCAAATCTAGTAAAATTTCAATACAAATCTGAGTCATTCTACAAAACATTGCTTCGTAATGATTCAGCATTGACAGCATTGAATCCTTAGTCCATTATTAATCATATTGACAATAAAACCACAAAGGCTAATATCCTCTGTTCTAAATAGTTCAACCTGACACAGACTGTCTCGACTTTCATAAATTAAACCGGACGTAGCCTAGACATTGTTTTGTAATGTAACGAAAGGTATTATCTGATATTTCCCTCTCAGGCAATTCTTGTGCGTTTGGTCTCCAGTCTCCACACCGAATGCACGCCCATGCATGGGGAGATATGTGTCGCGGCCCGAGGCACATAGTTAAGTGTTATACTGTTGTAAGTAATTGGTATATATGTTCTGAGTTATTTATAAAATTAAGTAAAAAGATGTGTTATTGACACGAGTGTTTATTTCAGAGTAAAATATGTAACTAGGCAAACAACAATATTTAAATATTTACAAAAATAGAACACATTAAAAAGAATATTGGTCACAACAAAGGTTACATTCTACAACATATACCTCATAATTGCCTATTCACATCGATATATATGTACTACGTATTAGATTTGGCGTTCCGATCATTCACTGTGTTCAACTGAATTGAACTGTCATCCATTCAAACTAATTTTCGTATGGTGTCCATATTTATGCTTGTGGTTGTGTACGGAGTGGCGATCATAATATAAAAACGCGGGTCTAAGTGCAAACCTGGATCTAAATAAAAAATATTAGTCAAATAAGTAAAATTATTTGTTGTTCAAGTGAATAAATAAGTTATAACAGTGACGTCTTGGTTGCCATTTTAGTTCAAATGTTGAACAAATAGTTTATATGTACGTTCGTGTCTATAGAATATACGTCAATGCCTATTTATATTAAAGCCTATGAAGGCCATTTCCTGGCCTCCTCCCCTCCTCCTATCCTAAGACTTTCCTTATCCTTCCCCCACATTCTTTCTTTCCAGCTATCCCCTCCCAACATTCCTGCAGGATCCTGCAGTCACCAAGGCAGGGGATTCCAGTATCCGATTCGCAGATTCCCTCGGAGTTGACTGTGGGCTCCGATATAAAAAAGTATATATCGTTAATTGTGACATTAAAATCCCGTTTGTGATGTATTTTGGGTTTGATTGCTTTATTGTTTCCAAAATTATTAAACAAGTTATTGTAAACTATTTCAGACTGTCTTATATGTTAACTAGACGAATACATTTACATAAACATTATAAAACAGGCCCTAAATGTTATAATTACTAGCGCTACGCACGAGCATAACACAACCAAAGATCTATGAATGAAAAATGTTCACCATAAACCATTTGGTACACCAATGCGAAGTATCAAACTCTGCTTGAAGGAAATTAAGGATGCCGCGTTGAAACTCAGCGCGTCGCTGGTTAATGGACTAATTTCCTATAGAGCCAACTATGAATTTCATGGAGGATTTAACAGATTTGATGCGTCATGCTGATCATTTTCATTCGACCGAGTTAATATCACATGGGACAATTTGACGGTGAAATTAAATTTGAATTTGTGCTCACATCATTCATTGTTTGTTAATATGTGATTATGGTAGATATCAGAAAAGAAAGTCTTGGCATTCTGGAACTGTACTTAGATACTACGTGAGAGACCTATAAATCAGCAATATTTTCGGATTTTGTTTTTTTTACATTTTAATTTTCTCTCGATGTTTCGAAGACTTTGCAGCTTACATGGTGGTCACGGGGCGAACTGAGGTGTTGGTTGTTCGAAAAGTCAAAGTTACCATACATACCTACATGTTACAATTATGTTTTTTTAATTAGCTGTTGACAGATCTACGCAGAACGAGTTTACAGTGTCTTAGACCGGCAGCAGGTCTTTTGGGTTCTTTAAAACAATGGTGTAATTGTTTTAAAGAACCCAAAAGACATTGTACATATTGCAATTTAGAGTTTTCGGGCGATCAATATCTCAGTCCGACCCGTAAAGGCTACAAAATCTTCAAAACATCGGGAATAAAATAATAAAAATATCAGCCCTGTATTATATACAGTCCCACTGCTGGGCACGGGCCTCTTCAACTACTGAGAGTAATTAGGTCTCGGTCCACCACGCCGGCCTAGTACGTAACTTCAGATACCCTGAAAAATTCCTATAGAAAATTTCTTAGGTATGCAGGTTTCATGATGATGTTTTCCTTCACTATTTAAGCAAGTGATAATTCACAAAATAAGCGGGTATAAAATAAAAAATTATTATTACCAGTTTTGTTAATATACACCCCTACGATCTGAAGCCCGCGATATATTTAGCTACCACAACTTTCGTCCAAGATCGTGTTACAAAATGTGTTGAACCCAAAAGTGCTAAGGGTAACAGACTGTTGCCAAAATTAAAAAAACTTTAACGGTACACCATGCGAACTTCTAGCCGCTATATTAAAGAAAACTTACTTTTTATTTGGCCCTCGTATGAAGTTATATGACTTATTAAAATGTATTTTACAGTTAGTGGTTATTTTCGTTATAGTTATATCATTATTTTTTACTGGTTATAGATCTCTCATATGTGAGAATCCGCCTGGGTAGGTACAATGCAATGTCTATTTCTGCCGCCAAGCAGCAGTATGTATCCCTCTCACATCATAGTTACTCACCAGTAAAATCTTCTAATTAATTTCTATAAGCAGCTTACTTTACAAATATTTAATTGTTTTAGGTTTTGATGATTTGAGACCGGTTGAAAAGAGCAATAGGTAGAGCGACTTCCCGACACCATAATATGTTATATTTAGATTTAATAATTATAGTATTTGGTAATAGTAGTTATAGCTATGTATCAACACTATCCCGCCTTCACACCCATCACAAACTCCTGTAAGCAAGGATCGGCGGTGGCACGCATTACGACACCGAGTGGTGAAGTTCAGAGACTCTTGGGAAGCACTAATGAGTCTTAATCCACAACGAAATTAATCAAATTCTCAAAAGGAATAAAAGGAATTGGAAATATATATTTTTTTTAATTATGAATATGAAGTTACTCTACCAGTGTACCGCATTTTGTTTGGAACAAAAGCAAAACCTATATAAATACACTTAAAGCCCAGCCTTGAATTCGGCATTCAAGCATCGATTTGGCCTATTCAAGTACTACGTAATGCGGCCGCTTGAATACTCAAGCGTTATGTGTTACCTCTTTACCTTTGAATAATATTCCATACATTCTATTTTCTATATTGAAATTCATGAATTATATTCATTATTAGGCCTGTGTCATGGCTTTGACTCTCTATTTCTTAGCGTCCAGTCAGCCTAAAATATGGCAAAAACTTGACACGAATGTCTGTCGCTTGCTTGTGATTGGTCGAGGGACTATCATGTGACGCACGCGGTGATCTCTCGACCAATCACAATGAAACAACTTAGATATTCGTGTAGTGTTTCTTACCCCACATCTTAAGGCCTTCCCCAAACTCAGTCGATTTTGATCACGTTTGAGAGTAGAGGACATAGGGGTAATAGCGCTCACTGGGTTGGCCATGCTCATATCTGTAATTTGACAATCGCAGTGCGCAGACGCATGACACGCGGGGTTAGGTGTCGGAGACTTAATAGGTATTCAAGGCTGTGACATGTTCGACAATCCGCTCGAACGAAGAGAAAGGGAAGTGCGTGTCTTTGCCGGTGCTCACGCCGATGTTTTTTTTCCCAATCATCAAGTAACGATAATAATTTCAAAAATATATAAGCTTTTCCTTAAGTGAATGATATTCTCCCTGCTTCCCCTATAAGGTGCAGTAGATTTCAATCATATTTAGCACAGGCAATCTGAAAACTCAAAACTGCAGCAATTGGAACGTTTTCATTCACTATGATGAAAAATACAAGCACTTTTTATTCTGCTGGTTTTAACAAGTGATCCCTTTCGCATGACATCTCAATGACAAAATATGGATGTGCGGAACACTTGTTTCGTTTGTTTTATGGGTATTTTTATTTTATTTATTACGCACAAAAGGGGGTACGCATTGTATACAAACTTGGTGAAAGTTGTTTTAACATAATTATAACCCAAAATATATAGTATATTGCATAATATATATACTATGCGCATTGGTATACTTATTTTCCTCTACTATTAAGCTACAGCTTAGGAGACATTAAGTAAAAAAATTACAAAATTAAGAGATTTCTTTCTCAGTCAATTATGATGCTTGCTCTACACACTTAAAATCTATTTATTAAGTTTTGTTGTCAAATTTTAAATTGTTATTTTAATTACTAAAGATACCATTCAAAGATAATGTGTGACTCAAAAAGTGATCCTTTTATTTGTAATAGTTTTTTTAAAGTAAATGCTGACGCTCAAAGTCTGCGAGTTGTAAAAGTATAAGCAAATTTTACTTGTTGATGTATATGACTGTTTGTTGACCAAAATAAATAAAATAAAAAAGTTATAAGGCATATACCATAGGATGTACAAACAGTGTTACAGAGTTTATAGGAGTAATGACATCATGAACTTGAAAATTAAATGTCGCATCCATTTATATTTTAATAAAGCTAATCTTCGCAATGTTATACAAATAAATAATAAAAACAAAAAGTCATTTTGATTAAACGATTCGTTCATTTCATTTTAAAAGAAAAAACAGGCATGGCAAACATTTTGTGGAGTTTTAATTAACTTTTCAAATATAGAATTGTAATAACGGTTACATTTGTTTCAAATGATGTTGAAAAGCTTTTATTTAGGTTCTTGCTTTTGACGGACTTCCAAAAAAGAAGATTCTTAAATCGTATGTTTATTTTTTATATATTTACACTGATTACTCTACACTCATGTATGTATTACAGTTAGAGGTCAATTTCCGTGATGTCTTTTTATGTAAGACAATGTCTCAAGGGTAAAATATTTTATGTCAGAAACATTTTGATTGACAAAAAAAAATTCACGTCGAATTGATAACCTCCTCCTTTTTTTGAAGTCGGTTAAAAATGTAAGGTAGGTAAATGGTACGCTAAAGTCAGGCACAAAGGTAGCTAAACAAATTTCAAATTTTAAATGGCCTTTAAACTTTAGTGTCTGTTTCAACAAACGTTTTTTCTTCAGTCAAATAAATATGTGTATTTAATCTATTTTAAATGAAGGAAAATGAATATTTCGATTTAATTTTATGTGTAGAATCGTTTGGAAGTTTTTAATTTCTTCAAAAACTTTTGTGGCTGACTGTACATTGCATTTCACTCCTCGTAATATTTCCATACCGAGGGTTTTATATTTGTTTTATCTAAATTAGTAATGTAAAGCTATTATAGCACACTAACACGTTTACCCAGCACCAGTATAATAAAATTGCACTATAATGCTGTGTCAACACTCAACAATGGGAACTAAAATTGTAGATTTATTCTCTCCTCTGTAGATTAGTAGGTAAATGACGCGTCGCACTCAGAACCAACAATTCAAACTACTTTCCTTTTAATATTATAAAAAAAAAAAATATTAGTACTTGACAGTCCGATCTACGCAGAAATAGCTCTCAATGTTTTGAATTTTACTTGCCAAGCGTAGATTCAAAATTGTTCGTGATACCGCGACAAAAATATTTCCTTATTGCAATTTATGTTATTACTAAAAACATGGTATACGTGCCAGAGATACATTTTATTTGTCAATCTCAATAAGTAACGGCCCATATATTTGTCACCACGTCATCACATAGATTTCTTATATTTCTCAGGCGCCGCTCAGACGCCTTACTCTACAAAAATTGGCAAATTTATTTAGTATAACGATGTTAATCTGTATATTATTATACAATAAAGTTCTCTTTTCTGTCTGTATGTTATCGATTTTCTCAAAATCTACTGAAGGGATTTTTATGAAATTTGTAATGGAGATAGTTTAAGACCCTGGAAAGGTTATAGGCTACTTTCTATCCCGGGAAAATATAAAGCGGGAATTTTATCCCGAAAAATATATAACGCGGGCGAAGCTGCGAGTAAATGCTTAAATAAACACTATTGATTAAATAAACACAATTTTATTACGCTAAAATTAGGGATAGGTACGGAACTAGCTCAATCAAGATTAGCTACTATACTAAAAACCCATTCAAGACTACGAAACCGTGAAACACATACCTACGTAGAGAAATGGAAACTCTCTGTATAATGTTCATTTTAGGGTTCCTTATCCTTAAAAAATCCCTTAATAATAATATCAGCCCTGTATTATACACTTGCCCACTGCTGAGCACGGGCCTCCTCTACTACTGAGCGGGATTTGGCCTTAGTCCATCACGCTGGCCTAGTGCGGATTGGTAGACTTTACACACCTTCGAAATTCCTATAGAGAACTTCTCAGATGTGCAGGTTTCCTCACGATGTTTTTCTTCACCGTTAAAGCGAACGATAAATTCACAAAGAATACACACATGATTTTAGAAAAGTCAGAAGTGTGTGAACTTGGGATTTGAACCTGCGGACATTCGTCTTGCCAATCCGTTCCACACCCAACTAGGCTATCGTCGTAAAAGAACCCTTATTGGATTAAATTAAAATTAAACTATTTTTCGGATTTTATCGCGGTTTTAATATTTTAGTTTTCTCCCATGAAGGCTGAAAAGTTTTCAAAACGTCGGGAGAAAACTAAAATATTAAAACCGCGATAAAATCCGAAAAATAGTTTAATTTTAATGTCTAACATTCGCGTAAACAAAAAATCCTTATTGAATTATTTTGGTGTCCAACTATCAGGACCCCTTTTTCTCAGGAAAGAGAAATTAAATACTACTCACACATTCACGTAGACCTCAATTACGGGTTTTAACACGGGCGGATGCAAAATATATCCTACCACTAGCATGTGTGATATTTTATTAAATTATTATACCTGATCACCAGCCCCAAACATGTGTAATTAATGTGATATTGACGTCACCACCTTGTGTATTGATCAAAAATCGCACGAGCAGTCACGAACAATGTCCTTTCAATCCAAGCATAATACTTCAATACGCAGCCTCTGGATGGCATTCATGGAATGACAATAGCTTCTAATTAAACTTGTCAAAGTAACCGCTGAAGTTTAACTCCGCATACCTTAAACTATCACCATTGGAATTTCCCCACAATATTACACAAAATTCTTGGAATCTAGGAGCGCTTACTATAAGTACTTATCCGACGTTTAATGAACGCATGGACCGAGTTGGCAGAAATGAGCATCAAAAGTAGGTATTATTTAAGTAGTGAAATTGGAAAATGATCTGTATTGTTATGTAACAAAGACGTTATTTTATAGTTTTGACAATGCTATATAATAAAATATTTTCTTTATAATACTTGGAAGTTATACTTAAATATGATTACTTTTATCTTTACTAGTTTGTGAGTAGGATCATTTTCGTATAACAGTATTATTTTACAATTTATACTTTAGGGGCCGTAATAGATACAACTTAGTTTCACTCTGAAGTGCGATATCAACTAAGAAACCATCACATTAAATTCAGCATCTTAAGATAATCGCTATATAATTAACCCATATTAACGTCAACTCAAATACTATCTTAAGTCACAATATGTGACGGGTTTTGAAAACTTTGTTTTTTTATTAAACAACATCAAGTCAGCTAAGAACAAGCTCTTAAATAGCAGCTTAAGCTTGGTTTATTAAATTGTTTAATATATTAAACTTTTGAGAGTTTACTCAAATGTGAGATTGTGTTATTAATAAGGCCCATAACATCTCATCAAGTTTGATGCTTAAATTAATGACCATTTTAACTAAAGCACTGAATATAATGTATCGAATTGCTTGTTCCTATTGGCATTTTCGGGTCAGTTGGTACGAACCTAACTATAGAATAATTGAAGCGATCGTCATGAGACGCAGTCTCCATTATATTTGGTCTACAGATAGTAATTATTTCTAGTGTAATTTAGACGTGTGGGGACGAATATTATTTATAAAACTTTTCATGCATTTTAAATATAAATTCAGCAACGGTAGTATAAAAATGAAAACAGCCAAGTAAATGAAGGATGGCCGTTATGAATTGCCAAACAAATAAAAATACGGTATCTAAACGTAACAATTTACATAACCTATACAATCAAATCAAGAGTAAAACTTTGTAACATAAAAAATATTGAACGTTCGTTCATTACGCAAGACGAAATTTTCAGAAAGATCTACAAAACATTTGGAACGAAACTCGTAAACAAAGTTTTGTATAACACATCCATTGATGTAAAAAAGTATTTACCGTTCAGAGGCTTCTGTTCAATCAAGCTGTAAAGTTTGTCGTGCATTTACAATCAATACACTTTATATACAGCTTCCTTATTGAATCCTAAGGCCTTTAGATAAGTGAGTCAATTTCTCGCTGCATTAGGTACTTGTCGCACTACGAAGCTAGAGAGATAACATTTTATAAACCTTATTAATAATAATTGCCTCGGTGGCGTAGTTGTATTGCATGCCCGGTACAATAGCGCACTGAGGTCCTGGGTTCGAATCCCGGGTCGGGCAAAGTGATATTTGGGTTTTTCCGCTCAGTATCAGCCCGGAGTCTGGAATTTGTGCCCGATATGGCGATAGGCTCGCCCCCTATCACATCATAGGACGGAACATACTTGGCGAAAAGTGGGTGCCCTAGTTGCGCCTCTGCATACCCCTTCGGGGATAAATGCGTGATGTTATGTATTATGTATTAATAATAATATCAACTCTGTATTATTTACTGTCTTACTGTTGGGCACGGGCCTCCTCTACTACTGAGATGGATTAGGCCTTAGTCCACCACGCTGGCCTAGTGTGAATTGGTAGACTTCACCCTCGTAATTCCTATAGAGAACTTCTTAGGTATGCAGGTTTCCTCACGATGTTTTGCTTCACCGTAAAGCAACCGATAATGGATATATCGGACCTCACTCTATTTACTCTTTAAAAAAAAATTAACATACATAACATCACGCATTTTATCCCCGAAGGGGTATGCAGAGGCGCAACTAGGGCACCCACTTTTCGCCAAGTATGTTCCGTCCCATGATGTGATAGGGGGCGAGCCTAACGCCACATCGGGTACAAATTCCAGACCCCGGGCTGATACTGAGCAGAAAAACCCAAATATCACTTTGCCCGACCCGGGATTCGAACCCAGGACCTCAGAGCGCTATTGTACCGGACATGCAATACAACTACGCCACCGAGGCAGTCAAAAAAAATTAACGGTTATAATAATTATCACTACATTTAACTATTTTGATCAATTATGAGAATTCCAATTCCTGGAACATTTCGAAGATTATTCCAAACTGGAAACGTTGAAAATGTAATTCACAATATGAATACGAATTCTAAATAACGAGATGAGCCACCGAAGAGATTCGTGCTCGCCTCGTTGAACCTAACAATTGAAGCTTGCCCCTAGCGTATTAGAGCTCCCTTCGTACCGGATACATGTCCTATTGCAGTTTCTCCTCGTTATTTTAGCACCAGTTTACCTAATTTGTGTCATCTGAATGATAAATGTGGCGACTTTTTAGAATTTACATGGGTGCTCAAAAAATATCTGCAATCATTTGTGACTATATAGACGAATAACTCAATACAAGAATACGTAGATAGACATGTAGGAATTATTTATTAGATACAGTACAGCAGACGATTCGTAAAGGTCAAGAATTTATAGGCTTTAGAACCCAAATACTCAGAAATAAGTTCTAAATTTTCGCAAAATTGTCCATTGCGCATCAGATAGTTGTCCTACATGCATAATTTAAAAATAGAATATTTCAAATGGTCTTGCAAAATAAATATAATATTTGACATATTTGATGACGTCATTATCTATTAAATTCTATCGTGACGTACTCCGCTATTAAGACATCTGGAGAATGTTCTCGATTTAATATGACATTGGATTCTGAACTTCGCAGCATCCCCAACAAAGCGCTAAATACGTGAGAAACTCGCTGTACGTGGTTTAAAGGAATTTCCAATCTTGCCATGAACACGTAAATTTCAGAGCAGCTGTTACATTACAATTAAAATTTAAGTCAAGTCTTACATATAATAAGAAGGAAATCTTTGTGAATAAGGTCAGAGGGCCTTATTCCGTCTACCTGGACATATCCGTCTTTTTGCTGTTACGGACATTCTGATCGAAAGTCAACTTTGATAACCATATAAGTAAGGAGCCGTTCAAGTATTACGTAACGCAATTTGGGTGGGAGTGGGGTTCTTGTAAAACGTTACGATGTGTAACAGGGACGGGAGAGGGCTTTCGTACAAAGCGTTAAGTAACTTTCTTTTTTTAATTTAAAAAAATAACAAAGGTATTTTATCGACTTTCCGGTATTTTGTATAAAATAAGGCTGACTATTAGAAAAGTAAAGTTTAAAATATGTAAATTTGGAGTTACGTAACTTTTGGAGGGGTGCGGGGGCGTACTGGAAAACGTTACGGCGCGTCACATGGAGGGGGGGGGGGAGGTCAAAAGTCTTTATAAATTGCGTTATGTAATACTATAACGGCCCTTAAATAGGGGATTTTTAATTCTACCGATACAGCTATCGAACCTGTTCTGCAAATAGATGGCCCTTAATTGAAAGAAGACGGATTCTCCCATATAGACGGAATAGGGAATAATAATAGTTGTTTAGAAATAATAATAATTATTCTTATGCTTTGTTTTGACGTATCGTAAGTGCAACTTTGTTCGCCTGCGTGATACATAAAGTATTTTATTTTTTTTTAGGGCCCCCTGACCTTAGTTGAAAATAAAACATTTCGAGGTTTACTTGTTTATATAATCTAATGCTTGCGTCGTTTTTATGTATTTGGAAAATCTTAAACGGTTTATTATATGAATGTTGACTTAGTCTCGTGTTTGCGTAAGACTGAGATTGTAGTAATACAAATATTAGCATAGTCATGATTAATTTCAAACATTTGATGCTATATTCCTATTCTTATTATTGATGGTAAATCTCTTATATACGAGAGACCGCCTGGGTAGGTGCCACCGCAATGTCTGTTTCTGCCGCCAAGCAGCGGTGTGTACTCACTGTAGTGTTCCAGTTTGAAGAACATTGTAGCTAGTGTCACTACTGGAACTTAACATCTCATGTCTCTGGATGGCGAGCGCAGTGGAATACCAAATAGTAATTTGTCATTCAAGGTATTGGATAGTGTTTCTACTGTTTATGGGCGGCCGTATCACTTACCATCGGGTGAACGACAAGCTCATCTCGTCATTCAAAGCAATAAAAAAAAATCTAATGTCAATTTGAATACGACAAAGTTTTATTTGCGTAATAGTAAACTAAGTATACAAAAATTGAATGTCAATGACATCTTCCATCCACGAAAGTTTGCAAGTTTTAATTTTTTTTTCTCGCTTATCATTCTTCTGTTTGTAGTATTCTTTGTATAATATATTTTATTACTTATTTAGCAAGTAGGTTTATTTTTAGTTTTCTTTTAAAATGTTCTTTTTATAATTGTTGTCACGATTCATTATTTGTCACTTTTATTAATAAACTGCATATATTATGAATTTCATGTGATGCTATTTTACTTTGCAGCTCTGGTAACATCTTCCAATACAAAATAGAGAATGACTGATCAATTTATTATTACCAAAAATTCTTTGTAATCCAAGTACCAATCTCACGAATTGTAAAGAACTCAGTAAACATCGTCCTAGTGTTTTCTCTGCCATTCGTCACTCGCTCGTAAAGATTTAATGATCGAAAAGTAAGTGAGATTTATTCTTATAGTATGAAACATCTATCAACATACTTCTTAGCCCATAAACATGAAATCTTTGCGAGTAATTCGCTTCACTTTACATAACTCAATAAATCTTTATAAACGACTGTCGATCTTAGGCGTCGCGCAGATGCTGTTTGCGTCAGACAGAACACAAAATGGAAACACAGAGTGGTCAATAATTTTTTTTCATGGTAATTTTTTTAATCAACAGTTTAATGCAACTACTAAATTAATGAATAATTTATTAATTGATAGTTCTTTTAATTAATTTCTACACCAATCAACTGGTCACTATACGCACATTACGCTTTTATCTCCCAAAGGGTAGACGTCAGGGTACACATTTTTCGCCTGTATACGCCGTCCTATTATATGATAGGGGCGAGCCTATTGCCATATGAAGCATAAGGCCCAGACTCCGGGCTTTAGAGGTGAATAACCCAATATTACTTTGCCCGACCCAGGCTTAGAGCCTGGGACCTCAGAGCGGTGTCTTACCGCGTACGCAATACTTTTTTATATGTAGGTGATGTGCATTCAATTTCACATATAATATGATGCCTAAATTGTTGTGAGGTGAACATTTTATAATGGCAAAATATTTACGATAAATTTCATAGTGTAGAGATATGACAATATTCATTTTCATTTAATCAATTTACTAATAAATATTCAACGATTTTTGACGTGAGTACTTTGTTCCTTTAGGATTGTGGTTGTCGTGTTATCTTCACTGTTATTTGTTATTGGCTTCAGCTTTAGTCTTGGAATGAGGCATAAGTCTATTACATATCAGGGAACGATGTTATTTTATAATGTTAAAATTTTCCAACATAATATCCATTATATTCTCACAGTAGGTACTCCTGTATCGGAATCGACTGCCTGTTAAATAAATTTAGATGTTTCCATAGTAATTCTGACTGTTCAACAATTTATTTCTCCAGTTTCAAACATTGAAACCTTATCTCTATGGTGTTGTATGTTAATCGAAAAAGCAGCCACTGCGTCAACAAATAATAAAGTAGTGTGTTCAAACATAGCCCGGTTCGTAACATGGCCCACCATTTATGTTACCACTGCATATAATAAGGTAGTGTGTTCGAACATAGCCCAGTTTCTAACATGGCCCACCATCTATATTTCCACTGCATAAAAGAAGGTAGTGTGTTCGAAGATAGCCCGGTCCCTAACATGGCCCACCCGCTTTTTGTTGTAATAAAAACATAGATTTTTGTTACTTCCTTTTACTATTAAATTTTATAATATTTAGTGCTATTAGGTACATATAAGTCAAAGGTATTTTTTTTTATATTATTTCAATCACGACTTCAAAATGAAGTAGACCATCCTACCTTAGTTCTATTTGAAACAAACAGACACATAAACATCTGAATTATATTGCGCACTATAATAACACCATTAGCATAAAAGCATTGGTATCGAAGTCAGCGTCACTCACACTCGAAACGAAATATTGAAATCGTAACACTAAAGTACTTTCATGCCGTAAAAATAAAATCCCGGCTCGCTTTGATGGCGTTTTTAATGACGCGACCTTCGATTCCAATATTCCATATTTGCGCGATTTATGATTAATTTTATGTAATTTCCGCAACAGATTTTACATTCGTATATACTTATCCGCCATGCACGAATATACAAATATTAGTAGTATGGTTAATTTATGAGCAATGTTTAAACTCTCACGTTGCTGGGCACGTGACTCCTTCACTAGCAGGCTAATGGCTAACTAGATATCCATTACTGTTATTCTATGAATGATATCTAATGGGGTCTTTGCAATGGGGCAATGTAAAGGGACTTATTTACTCCACTGCATCTGATGGTAAGTGTGGTGGTGAAGGGTCCGTATAACCCGATTCCTGCCAGATTCCCTTTCGTAACTTATGTAATAAAATATTATCATTGGAACGATTTGCAAAAAGCATTAATGCATATCAGTATATGTTGTGTCGGGTTTCCTTTCGCAAAAATGTCACCCTCTGCCACTGTGCTGGGATCCAATAAAATGTCAACCAACGAGCGATGAATACCCTCTGCAGTCGACATAATTATACGAACTACTTATGGCTTTTAAATTAATTGTATAAATACCAATTATATATATACATATAACTATATTCTAGTTTATATGTTATGATAGCAAAATGTATTAGGGAATCTCAATTCCTAATCAATATCGAAGTTAAACTTTCAAATGTTTAGTCAATACGGCAATCAGTATCGTGTGGTAACTCGAGAAACCACCTAACAAGAGTTCTTAATGATAACAAACTTCATTACACATTAACTTCATCCAATAAAACTGTTTCGTTATACAGGGTGTCCCAGAAAGTAGTGTCAAGCGGAGGTCCACAGATAGAGCACCTTTGGGGTATTCCAATCACCCCTATGTATATTCTGCGATTTTTCATAGTTGAGCGGAACGTTAGAAAATTTAAGAAAACTTAACAAAAATATAAATTTTATATAACTGTCAATTTGTTGTAATATCTGTCAGCGATTGACAGAATGCGCGCTGCAAATTCATTGTTAAGACACGACAACCTCTGTCGGGTCAATTAGTTTTTATATATTTTTTTTAAATCTACCGATGTTAGTTGTCTGCCACGATCAATGCGAGTGTCACATACGGCTGCCGCGTTATCCCGCTTAAAAATATTGTAATTGAGCTAAATACGTAATAAACGGTTTCTCTGTATTTATCTTGCTACACTAATGCCCGTGCAATATGTAACTGCTAGAGTTCTTTATAGCTTCTTAAGATCTTATAAAGAGCTGAAGAGTTATTTTTATTTGAACGCGTTATCCTAAGATCTACTGTTCTTTTTATCCGGGAAACTGATTTATACGAAGACTGAGCCGGTGGCATAAGCTAGTATAATAAATAATTTTATATTTTGATCTGTTTTCGAAAACTAGAACAATATAATTAGAGAAGTGAATGAAGGACAGTCTATTGACCATTTCTTCCGGATTTAATAAAAAAAAAAATACTTATTATTTCTGTTAGTATCAACCCAAAATTGATTATTGTAATCGGGGCCTATAAATCTTTGATTTATAGAGTTATATTTCTAATAGATATCTGAGGAATGATTTTCCGCGCTGAAAAAACGGTTTGGATATTTTCTCACAATAAATTCCTCAAAGCAACATTAAGAAATAAAACAAATTGGGCCATAAATTGTATAAAAATCAAAAATAGTCTACAAAATAGCTTTGTTATTTAAGCATCCTGTGTTTTCGTTTATAATGTCCATAAAGATTTGTAAAAAGATATTTTATAATATATCATTGTTATGCATTGTACGTTCATATCGATCGCGCCTTTGTCCAGTCGAAAGACCTAATGTATTCTCCCACGGCATACTTAATAATAATATGTCAATACTGAACATGGTTTGTTTGTATGCAGAATTTCAATATCCGTTCAGAAGTTTCCGGGATTACTTCTAACAAACATCCAAACAAACTTTCCACATTTATAATATTTGTAAGACTATTTTTTTATGTTTAAAGAACAAACAGTTATACATTGAAAATTCAAAATAATTGAGTATAAGTTATTTCTAAAGATACAAATACGCAACACAACGTTGTCCACAGATTATATATTATAATATACTTCCTAAAAAATAATACAAGTGAAGACAGTATGACAACACACCCACACAACATCACGCATTTATCCCCGAAGGGGTATGCAGAGGCGCAACCAAGGCACCCACTTTTCGCCAAGTGTGTTCCGTCCCATGATGTGATAGGGGACGAATCTACCGCCATTTAGGAGACACATTCCAGACTCCGGGATGATACTGAGCAGAAAAACCCAAATATGACTTTTCCCGACCCAGGATTCGAACCCACGACCTCACAGCACTGTTTTACCGCGCATGCAGTACAACTACGCCACCGAGGCTGTCTGACAAGAATAAGTTACAAAAGAAGTTGTAGTTAATTGGTTAAGTTATTAAAAACATCATCTATGAGTGTTGTTGACATTATCACAATAACTACGCATTGCATCGCTGATCAAGTCGAACGTGACGGGAATCTAAATTTACACAAATAAATATGAATCTTTATACGCTGTCCTAATTGTAACTAATTTAGTATTTAGAACATTTGCAAAATTATCATAGACATCTTTAGGATGTTATAATACTGTTGCGAATTAATTAGTTAATACTTATTTGGTAACCATTCTGTAATTTAGTTTTGAAGTGTCATAGCCAGCGACGATTTGCGTAACCAAATCATGAAAGAACGCGCTGAATCAAAGCCGACGAAGTAAATTGCCAATTAAGCGACTTACATTTTAATTATTATTTGAACTAAGATTCTATTAATAAATAATAAGGTTGATTTTCGAAGAACTGTAACAATAAAACCGATGGAAAATTATACTTTGACAGCTATTTACGACCACAAAGTTGCAAAGATTAATTGGTCCGCCTACGTTTAAAATTTATTTTAGTATTCCAAAAATAATTTATTCGAAATAAGCGAGCTATTATGAATTGGCAAACACATTTGTTTTAATACAATTCGGAATAAATGTTCTAATGGATACCGAAATAAAACTAGAAGTTCAGGGACGCTATTGAACGCCAATGAACTTGAGGCAAAGATTGCGTCAGAAACAAAAAAAAATAGACCATTAGAGCATTGTCTAGAAACGTAGTCTGATTAAATAGTTAATGAAATTCCTTGTGATCATGTCGCCTGTCTTGTAAATATTTTTTCGTGTGCTAGGTCAGCGACTTCGTCCACGTGTAGTTTTATATGCGGTATTTGGACCTTAAAGAGGTTATTTTATGGTTTTGTAACATTTATACTTGAAAACTCGCTGATGATAGTAGTGAATTCTGTATCTAAATAAGTTTAGCTGTTTTTGCATGTTAGAAAAATTATCAGACTCGACTCTTTTATTGTCTTTGTAGTACTTACTTTAGGTCATTAGATGGACAATTGATTAATGAAAATGACACCCGCAAGATTTCCTTCAACCTGAATACCAATCATTTGCAGTAGCATAATGAACCAAGGTATATTTACCATTAAATTGAACTCTACTCTTCTTGATCCAAATTGATGAAATTGTAAATGATCGTTCACTAAGAAATCCAAAAACATCGTCATTCTATTTTTTTATTATACATTAATCTCTGCAAGTCGGGAGTAACGAATGAAAAAATGTTTTAAAAGTCTGCCGCCTTTCCGCATCTCGCTCGGGTTATTATTTCTGAAGCAGGCAGTATTTCACTGCTGAGTGTTTGTCAGATTGTTGTCTACGGTTTATTGTTCTTCAAGTACAGTGAACTAGCTACCGTCTCATTTTTCCAGCTGTTAATTTCACTAGTCCGTTTTCTTGTCTTCATTCGCTTTTATGATCGATGTCGCTTTCAGATGCTAGAGTTCTTTATAGCTTCTTAAGATCTTTTTCGTTATTTGCTGTAGATTCTTGAACATTTTAAATAATAGACCGACTGTTTTAAAATAAGTTTTTAATTCAATTTATTCTACTCTCATACGTCATAATGTTATCTTACTGTTATTAAACTAAATGGTTGAAAACGTGTTTAGATGTTTGTCAAAAGTAAACATATTATTCGCCGAAGAGTTAGGGTAAAACTTTGATAGACCACGTTCGAGATTAACATATTGTAGGCTGCTTTTAGCCCGGCAATTTATAGCCCGGAGCAAATGACCCGTGGAAAATATTTGAATTTTAAATCTGATTTTTAGATACAGCTTCGTACAGATGGATATATGGACTGTTAAAATAATTTAATGACCTTCGTAGCTAAAAGGCTTTTATACCATTTCCACGAGTAACATTTAGGTAATATAC
This sequence comes from Manduca sexta, assembly GCF_014839805.1. Lineage (NCBI taxonomy): Eukaryota > Metazoa > Arthropoda > Insecta > Lepidoptera > Sphingidae > Manduca > Manduca sexta. The sequence continues at coordinate 9,536,748 of NC_051124.1, forward strand.
ATGCAGAGAAATAATCCCCTCCTAGCCGAATTTCGGCCGCGGCGGCCAATCTCTGTTTCTTCACTTTCATAGTTCGGTGAGACGGCAATCCGACATTACCGGTGAGAGATCAGGCGCAGGACCAACGGCTTCATGTGCTTTCCGAGGCACGGGGGTATAACACCGCCAACTTCCTGACTCCGAGCTGCGACTGAGTAATTTTTTAAGATGGAAAAACCCAGTCACAATTATTTTGGCCCGACCCAGGATTCGATCTCAGGACCTCAGAGCGGGAGTCGTACTTGTACCTACCATGTAAAATTACAACTACGCCACCGAGGCAGTCGAGATGCAAAGAAATATGCAATGTACGACTCTGCTAATGTAGGAACAAAAATCATAATGCTTTAAAAAAATACTCTTAGACGAATCATCAATTTTTCCAAATATACTATTCAACTCAACAAAGAGAATAGTGTTGATCTATTTCGTGCTTTATTTTTAACATAAGATCTGTCCACATATTGGATGACTTCATTCCTCATCTATATCTATTATTGAGTATAAACAGACAAAGTTTCCGATTTACTTTGCAGAGATCATTTCTGTAACTACTGAACCGATTCTAATAAATCTTTCCACAATAGCCAAGTCTATCCCTATATTTTATTTTAAATTGATTACTTTATCCTTGAAACCTACCGAACCATCTCGGATTTATATAAAATCGAATTCATCCATACCAATTGTAAGTCTGAAAAATACTGTTATATATCAAGATATCGCGTCCGCAAACAAGATTACCTCATAAATCTACAAATTCATCGAATCAACAAAGCCCTGCTTTATTTAACACAGTTTATTTTTCACTCGGATTCTGTTCGTAAATTTTTTGCTTGTGCCCGATGTGTTGCAGTTGTTTATAAATTAGGTTACTAAAGTCAAGCTAATTCGCCAGCTTAGGAGATAATACCGTCTTTAGTCTCAGTACGTTTATACCTAAGTGGGGAAGTTGGAGAATATTTTACAATGATGCGTTTTAGAAGTAGGTTAACGACATTTCTGAACAGATTCGGATAAAGTTTGGCATCGATACTGTTGAATAGATCCAGATGAATTTTGACACACAGAATGACTATATCTTAGATTAACATATTATACTCTTTATCCTGAAAAGGTAAATAGTACATTTATGATGAGAAAGGTTTAACACGGGAAGAACCGTGAGCACAACCTAGTATGAAATAAATTTTGCAGAGTAATGTTATTGTCTCATGATTTAAAAAGAAAACGATGTAACGTTTCGTCAAATTCGAAATGTTCTAGATATACTCGCAAAGTTGGTAAAAGCCCCGGCTAAATTAGATGGTAAAGTTAATTTTCAACTGCTTTTAACTACAATTTGCAACTTTGACTCCTGCGTGTACCATTTTATACAGCAACTTTATAGCATGAAGTCATGCTAGGACTAAAAATATATATGTATCAAAAATATCTATAAAACCGTATATTGAGATTTCAACCTTATCTAGTTTCAGTAAGTTAAAAAATAACTTTTAAAACACATAGTGACCGTATAATAATTATGTAGAACTAGGTGCTGCTCGCGGCTTCGTCCGCGAAAAGCCATTGGCTACAAAAACTACTAACACATTCTAGCAATCCAAAGCGTCATCTCGCGACACCAGCGGCACCTATTTCAAGAATCTGATTACAAAATTCCACAATTTCCTAAAGGAGCAATTAGCAGATTACCGGAATAAAAGTAGCTTATGTGTTAATCCGGGAAACAGTCTATCTGTGTGCCAAATTTCATCCAAATCCCTTCAGCTGTTTCTGACTTTACGTTTATCAAACAACCAAACATTTTCACAAACTTTCGCTTTTATATTAGTTAAATTAAATATCGATATCCATTAAACAAAACTTCTGTAGCACTATATGATTTTTTATCGAAGAAATATATGTAGTCATGATTAAGTTTTCGCTAAATCTAGATCGAGGCTTACGAATATCACAAGAACTTCGTGATTTACAAGATATACTCTAGTAGCATGCGCACGAGTTTAAACATCACTGACAATACATCACCAACCGCGACGATTTTAACACGATGTTTCAGACTATCAAAATATTTTTGCTGGTTCACTATTATAAGATTCTATTTAGTATTGTCTGCACAAATTGAATTATATTATATTGTTAGAATAAAAATATTGTTTGGAAGGTAGGCCTCATGCTGCCGTTGATGCCGAGAGCGTCCTTCGGTTACGCGGGGGCTTCTGAACCCCCCCCCCCTCCCCCATAGGAGACGGGCCGCAACAGGCGGCACCGCGCAGGGACGACTGCGAACAAAAACTTAGATATTTCCGTCAGAAGAAGCCCACAGTCGTCCCTAATGCGCCGAAGAGGGTCACCACGGAGTTTTAGTTGGTATGCCGCGCGTTGTATATAGGTTAGGGACTCGGTCCGGTGGTCACCCGAAGGTCAAGATCAAATCCGGGCGGCTCAACGCCAGGTCGTAAGGCACGGTGACACCAACATATCCGCTCAGTCGCACTGATATGGCACTTTCTCCGCGAAAACAAAAAAAAGGATAAAAATATGCTTGTGTGGGTATTTGTGACACCTTCTGCTATAAAAACATTCAGCGTTTGACAAACCGAAGCAGTTGGTTATTGACAGTCGTATCCTCAGGTCGTATCGGTGGGTTGTTTGATGTATTTGTGAAAGTATATTTGTAGTCAGTGATATAACAAGATACTATGATTTTTTCAATTCAAATTTCAACAATCACGTAAGATGAGGAAAGAAGAAACCATGGATTATCGTCTTTTCTAATTTTTAACATGAAATTTTTTAATACCATTTTCCAACTTAAATAAATTTAACATACGACCTTGTTGTAACGGGCCAACTATTTGTTAGTTTTATAATTTTGGTATGTTTTTATTATAGAGTTAAGTTTTTAATTAAAATTTTCTATACAATATTACTTATGGGAAGTAAACACGCTACTTTAATATCGTTATAATTTCCAAAACACAAGTAAGTGTACGTGACACAAAACACGTAAGTAAAGGAAATCAAAATGGAAATATATTTGTAGTTGGTATAATAATAATTATTAGTACATAATTGAGGATATTAGTTTAGCGGCATAAAGGTAGACACCGCTGCAGAGGAACAGATGTTTGCGTTCCTCTATGGAAAGGAAAGATTTCCAGTCAGGCAGATGTTGCGCCTGACCGACCGCGGCACCTCCAGTTTCTGTTCGGAGGTGATATATATGCTGCGCGTCGCGCAAATTCTGGTATCGCAATGCAGTATCGTCTATCGCCATCTAGCGATGATTGCGGTACGTTATCACCACAGTGTCAATGCATCGATCATCTTGCAGTTCCGGTGATTTTGACGAGATGGCGGTATATATTAATTGTGCCGCTACATTAGGAACAATACAATTATTTTATAACATTCAATAGTTATCATATACCAGCCAATACATTTCCGATCAAATTAATTTACGTTCTTAATTATAACATGAATATGTTTTAATATTATATAACTAAAATTCACGAGTTAAGGAAACGATATTGAATAAGTCGAAGAACGAAAGGAATAAAAGAGATAAGTAATATAATTTGACGTTTGTATTATTTTAAGAAAAATACGGGAAGTAGAGTGTTTGCTACGGTTGAGGTCGGACGTGCGTGATTTTTTTTATACAAGGGCAAGACAAAGTGGCTACTGCACCTGATGGTAAATGGAGTGGGCTCTAATAAAATTGCTCCCTGGAATAAAATTTACCACAAATATTTTTCTTTGTGCAAGACATTTCAAAGTGATATTTTGCCCAATGCACTTAAATAACTTTCACATAAAACTACTTTGTATCTTATATAGCCGATGGTACACAAAGGCGAAAAGCGGGTGCCCTAGATTGCACCTCTGCCTACACCAACAAAGTTACAGGCGTGAGAATATTATGATTATGTTCGCTCATTAATACTTTAAATACCGGATTATATATTGTAACTGAACATTGTATTTGAATTTAACATTTGTGATTAATACCGCCGTAACACTTACGATTGCATAATTGAATTTAATATTATTAACAAGCGATTTATTTTTTCCTGTGGTATTAATACTACATTACCTATCATTATTACTCACGTATAATTGTGAAGCAAAGACAAAAATAGTAGTAAAAATCCTACAAAATCAACCAAAGAAAGTTATAGTAAAGAATCTCTGATAAAACTGAAACTTTCTTATAAAATAAGTATATATTCCAACTACACTTTGTCTTCCTTAGAGAACAATTCACATCGCTAGAATATAGGAAATTATTCAAATGTACATAGAACATTTCGCCGAAGTCCAATTTTATACAAGTATCACTGGCGACTTATAAATCATGAAGTATAATACAGAACTAAGTCAAAAATGTTCCAATGAGCTTATATGTGCGCAGGAATACGATATTCCGTACACCACTAGAGACCTGTTAGTAGAATAATGAAATCCGACATTATGTTTCTTTTTTAAATCAAAGGTTGTACGAGCAAGAGAGGCCGACAAAATACTGATGATTGTTGAGAAATGCATCGAGTCTTAGCCAGTATATTTAGTATACTTTAGTAAGTAATCACTTTGACATAAAAAAGTGTATGCATTTCGCAAACGGCAGAAGTGAAACTGCTAAAAAATAGCCAACGAGAGATTGAAATGGATATAGAGTATCAGAAATATTAAGATAAATGTAATGTTTATTATTTTTGCAGGATACTAAAACATACTTACAAAATTTACTGATTAGTGAGATTAAAATATTCACATAAATATAAATGCACTAATAATTCAATACGATGGTTTTATATTAGAGCTTTGTAATACGCAGGCTCAAACACATAATAACAAAAGAATAAAAGGATGCAAAACGTAGAATGCAGGCTTGTTTGAACGCCGTTCCTTTTTCAAATATCGTGACGCATTTTCGTTTCGTTTCGGATGCCATGGTTGAGCCTCTGCATACCTCTTCGGAAATAAATGCGTGATGTGTGTTTGTGTGTGTATTTTCGTTACATCGAGTTTCAAATCAAAGATTCTATTAATTAATTTATTCTAAGTTTTACTTAAAAAAATAGTGTTAAATTTGCAAATAGAACACAAACGAATCTAGCTATAGTTAACATAATTGATGCGGTTGAATGTTTGATGAATTAGAATGGCACCAGAATTCCTCGCCGACTCGTGGTAACAATATAAGCGCACTTGAGGTTATTAATATCCCATCAATTGTTTTAGATAACACGATGAATCAATTACGCCCACATTGTCTCTTTTTACATTCGATAGTAAATATTTGTGTTACTGCATAATTATGGAGCCAACTGTAGTAACATTGTTAGAAAACAGGTGGCCCAACAATGTCCAACTTTGGATCAAACATTATATAAAGGTGTTTGAAATTCGTTGGTGTCTGGCATTTCTCGAGCATGTATTCGATTTAGATTATTGTTTAGTTTCCAACACAATTGTTCAATTATACTATGATTTATGCCTTTTTGTTCATTCTCAATCATATTTATGTCATATGTTTTGTGTCTTGTCATATGTTGTCATTTGTTCATTTTTTTTTTTAATTTTGTTTGTATGCGTTAAGAATATATTTTGAGGAATTAAATCCTTTGATACAGTGACATAATTCATTTTCATATAGATGAATCTCAGCTAACGCGAACGCACTGAGTACATTAAAAGCGGAACCAACGAAAAGGCAAAAATTTCTATGTTTTAATATGTAAAGAAAAATGATGTACACTTTTTAAAACACATTGCGCACTCCGTGGATTGTTATAGCATAAATAAAGTTCATTCAGAGGAGTAAAGAAAAATAAAGTGTATGCATAATATGTGTTACCTATAAACATGGACGTACAAATATAGTCAGTACAACACAGAATATTTAAAACAAACTTGCCTTCAGTATATTGACGAGAGATATCCCAATTATTATAAGATTTTTACAGATGGGTTTAAATTTCAGGCGAATATTGGTGCGTCTTTCTTTGACCCACAAACAAATTCTAGGGTACGTTTTAAAATTCATTCGGATATTTCTGTTACGTCAGCCGAGCTCGTAGCTATTTTTGACGCTTGTTCTTACGCAGAGTCAATCTTATATAATAATATTGTAATCATCACCGACTCAAAAAGGTCTTTACAACATTTGACTCTGTGTACGACTACCATTCGTGGCACTTCTTTAGCCTATAAGATTTTAAACCAAATTATTTCGTTGAGCCCTAAGACGATTAAGCTACAATGGGTTCCTGCTCATATACGTCTCTGTGGTAATGACACCGCAGATATATTAGCTAAAGAAGCGACGACGGAGGGTATATTTTTAAATCCTGCACCACATTACACGGAATTGTTAACACAAGTAAAGCGTCACTGTATTCAAATGTGGAATGAGTTTTTTGATAAACGCTCCCAAGAAAAAGGCATATGGTACCGCACGATTCAACCTGAGCCGTTACAATCTCCAAGGATTACTGATTGTGCTTTGAGCAGACAAGAGCTAGTGGCAGTAATGAGGCTCCGCTTTGGGCATATTCCGACAAATATGTTTAAGCATCTTATGCAGGTGTCAAACTCCCCAAACTGCTCTGACTGTCAAGTAAGAGATGACGTACTTCATGTTTGGTCGGAGTGTGTGCGGAGTGGGCCCCATACTTTGAGCTTTAATGTGGGCAGCATAAATAGCTTTTTGTCGGTTCCTGTATCAGAAGAGGCTAAGGCTTTATTAAAAAAATATTTTGATTTCATCAAAATTTAGTAGGCACGGGTAAAAGTAGACGTACGGAGCGACACAGTCGCGAAAGAACGGCCAAGCTCTTCAAATAAAGATTAAAAAAAAAAATTGACGTATATTATATAAACGCGAACGTCCATATAAACTATTTGTTCAAAATCTGAACTAAAATGGCAACCAAAACTTCACTGTTATTTATTTATTTATTTGAACAGCCAACAAAACATACACCTTACATAGTTTTTTTTAACAATTCGGTAAGTAATTTCTGCAGCGCTGTTTCAATTACAGGCTGTCACAGCACGAACATTTTAAATACATAACAATAAACAATTGGCTGCACCATAAGTGCAGTATATTCTAAATATAAGACTATAACGTTTATATACACTTGAACAACAAATAATTTTACTTATTTGACTGATACTTTTTATTCAAATCCCGGTTAACACTTAGACTCGAGTTCTTATATCATGAGCGCCACTCCGTACATAACCACAAGCTGTCAATATGGACCACACTAAAGTCAGTTTGAATGGATTGCAGTTCAATTTAGTTGAATACAGTGAATGTTCGGAACGCCTAATCTAGTCCGTAGTACACACATTTTAGCGATGACTATAAATATATTGAATTCAACGTCGATTTTCGACCATTTAACAACCCCTTGTTATAATTATTATGTATATTTATTTAATTAGCCCACATGAACCAGAAGCCTCTAGGACACTCCTCTAATCTTTTCTGTTAAAAGTTATAATAAATTATATTCATTATTAATCACTGGATTTAAAGGTGGAGAATAAAGTAAAGTATACCTAACGTGACCATTTATTTTTCGTCTCAAAACGAGACATCGGTTTATTTACGTCAAGTATAAAAAAAAACAATGATAAAAATTATTCGAGAAAATCGCGTTTTCCCGAACTATAAAGATAAAATTAAGAACAAAACCTGATCTAAATACAAAATTTTATACAAATCCGTTCAGCTGTTTCTGCGTTTACTTCTGACAAACATACAAACGTCTGACAAACATAAATAACATCCAAACCTTTTTACAAACTTTTGAATTTATAATATTATATTATTAGATAATTATAAATTTAAAATATTATGTAATATACTAATGTTAAGTTTTATTTATATTTGTCTGAAGAACAAATTTGTTTTATTACAGCTGTTTTTTTTAATATATTGACTTTAGTTATCAACATCGTTTTCAGAACTGGAATCTGTACCTGAGTTTTTTGAGATGTCCACATTTTATTCATTAGAGAAAAGATTCGTAGGCGTTGTAGTGAAGTAGCAGCCCGGTTGGCTCTTAAATTTTTGCACGGTTTCGAAAAACGGGACAATTTTGTGTCCCTGAGCTTTTTGCGGGGACACCGGGACGGATTACGGAAAAACGGGACGGTCCCGTCCAAAACGGGACGGTCCCGTCCAAAACGGGACGTCTGGTCACGTTAAGTATACCTGAGAATTGTTTGAAAATAATTTCCAATGTTTATGACGTCAAAAATCTTAACCTTGCCCGTTACAAAAGTGAGCACCCTGCGGGACACTATTTAATACAGAGCTAATATTACAAAAACACCACGAATATTTATCAAAAGAGCATTTATTAGACGCCCTTCAAACATAATTAAGACTAGATACAAACACTCTTTGAAACACCAGACTCTCCTCTTAAGATGTTTGCTAACAGCTCTGTATATTTTACCTTCGATAAATATTATATGAGATAATATATAACATCGATGCTCTGTTAACATTGTAAGCGAAAATTAATATTATCATTTGTTTATTTCGGGGCTATATTCTTTTAGGATGAATTTAGGGTAAATAATTGATATCCCGTATATATTGGTTATGTGAAATTATTTTTTGTTTTTTAGCGGTTTTTGCACGTGGTTTATTTTTTTCTTTTTTATGTTAGTAAAAAATTACTATCGTAGTTGTGTTATGCTCACGATACGACTATCGCGCTGAGGAGTAACCTACCCCTAAAAGGGGGAAAAGGTGTGATGCTATATATAGATGTAGACTCATCGAAACTCAACGCTAAAACACAACTAAAAACGTCACAAGAAAGCAAAATTGACGATTTCGTTTTCTTGAACGACATAATTATTCTAGTATTTTTAGTTTTAAAACCAAACTACTGAAGCGATCTTGAAAAAAGTTCTATGGGAGCAATCTTTTGAATAAAAAATATTTTCCAAATCGTTTCATGAAGGTCCGAGTTCTCAAGTAATAAACTTACAAAAATACACGACAAATTGATAACCTCCTCTTTTTTAAGTCGGTCAAAAACCGCGATAAAATAACAAAAATATGTTGATTTCAACATACATTTTTTGTCTCATATTGCGTGTTCAGAAGGATTACCGATTGACTCTTTTTGAAAATATATTTTAGGATTTTGAATATTATTTAAATGAAGACAATGTCGATAATAGTTTGACAGTTAAAAAGTCTGGGCTACGCTGCGCGCTTACAAATTCAGTCTAAGAGCAAAACATTGAGATAATTATATAAATACCTTACTATTTTTACTTTAGAATACAATTTCGAATAACTCTCTAAGAACAGTTAAACATAAAGATATGAATCACTTTAATCTCCTCTGTGGGTTGTTAGATTTAGAATATTATATATATGTATATCCCTCTGTAATTACCAAATGGGATTCAAAGAGATGATAGATTTCAAGCGACCATTTACTCCGACTGACAGACACAATAGGTATTGTAAAGAATGATCTAATGATCAAAGAAAGTTTTGAAAAATGAATGCGAATTGCAACAATTGCGAATATTTTTTGTTGCCAGCCTTAATATAGAATTACGACAAAGAATTGAAGCATTAAAATGTTGTCTAGTAAAGTTTCTAACTGAACTGATTCTTTTACATATTCAGTCTTACTTACAAACTTGTTTTAGCGTTAAAAAGTGGTTAAAAATTACTTAAATAACTGTCAAAAACATTACCGGTTCCTAGTTTAAACCTTAAAACCAAGATGGCGGGTTTTGACTTACAGCTGATCGAGTAAATTTGTTTTAAATAAGCATAGCTTTGCGAAAATTTTATGAGTATGACTGATTGTGTCCATGCAGAACACTCTTTTTCTTTGATTTGACGTATGTATATGTTTTGAAAATGATTGAATAAACACTATTTCTATATCTCAAGACTGAAATTATCTATGTGGTTTATAATTTAAAACCTATTATCATCGAACGTAAAACGCAATTTTTAATACAAAAACACACCAATATTATGACTCATTACCAGACGTAACAATCATGAAACATGTGTTACGGATATTGGCAATATCGTAACATGATTACGTTACGTGCTTTGGAAACCAATATTTTCGGTAAAATGATGATAATATACGTCATGACGTGTATGGTTATCTATGATTTATGGTAATTTATAGTCTATGTTCGTTAAATTTGAGGCAAAAATGTTAGTTACCTCATTTTTCAATATGAAACGGTCTGAATCGATATTACAAAATAATTTATAAGTTCTGTGGTTCTATGAGTAGGTATTATTGGAATATTAAAGAGCACTGCATAATACTCCACTATGCTTCATACCCAGCGACGTTAATTATTGAGTCATATTGATCAGTACCTTATTAAAATTACCTACAAAATGTAATACAATAGTGCTAAATACGCGATTTTGATAGAGTGCAGCGCGGCATAGCGTTCAAAATTGGTAAAAAAAATTTAAGTTGTATTTCGACCTTAATAAATTCGCAAAATATCATGCCTGCTTTCCCAAAAAACAAAAACGCATTGAGGAAGTTAAAGATCGAATCGTTAATATCGCATTTGTAGAGATTTACTCTCTGAAAATTTAAAAAAAATATTGCCGTTTAAATATTAAATAGATTTTAGTCAAAATTGTTTACATAAAATATTTGTCGTAGCCATTTCTTGAAAAAACAATTTTGCTCTAACATAAAATATTGACCTAAAAGATTCAAGTTGTTAAAAATAACAGCCAATACATAGATTTTATCTTACATTGCTCATAAAATCTGTAACAATATATTTGATTTATGGTTAACCACTTACGGTCCACTGTATGGTTACTTTGTCTTTTACAGCTCATTCAACCCGTCCTACAAATGAGGTCGGAGGAAAAATACACTCATATTTAGCTAGAGGATATTGGCCGCCGCTTTTTTATCTTTAATTTTTCTTTTATTCCGAATCAAACCTTTGTCGTTCGGCTCAATTTGAATTTTCTCTTATGAATCAATTATTATTGCGTAGTTTATCCATAGTCCTTGTTAACTGCTTCGGTGGCGTAGTTTTACTTCATGCGGTACGGCAGCGCTCTGAGGTCCCGGGTTCGAGTGGGGAAAAGTGATATTTGGGTTTTTCTGCTCAGTATCAGCTCGGAATCTGGTATTTGTACCCGACATAGTGATATTCTCGTTCCCTATTACGTAATGGGAACACACACTTGGCGAAAAGTGGGTGCACTGGTTGCGCCCCTGCATACCCCTTCGGTGATAAAATCGTGATATGTGTGTATGTTGTTAATTACATTATCAAAAAAATAACAAGCATAAAAAAATACTTTTTTGTATTTTACAGTTGCAATTTTAGCATGGTTTGTACGAATCCTTTGAAACCAATGTGTAAAGTCGGGTTGTTCGCTCTCAGTCGCATCCATAGTCCATAATCCAAATTGGATCCTAAAGAAGAGATTAAGTGTACGAATTTTGCATGTAATATTGCATTCGTAGATCCATATTTTTTACACTTATCAATAGTCATGGTAGGCCATAATATTTCCAGACTTTTCAAATATAATAACGATATTACCATTTTTAATATCTTAGGTAATGAGGACTTCGTATTCTGACCGAGTATCTAGCACTACGCGCCGCTCGTTACCGCGAGATATCCGGTATTCAGTCTCATAATACCTAGTAATCACAGTGGCTATGGAAATAGACAGAAATACGTAAAATTTTAGAATCTATGTTATATAGTATTTAAAGTTAATGATAAATACAATAGCATTTACAATTTATTTACAAGAGACCTACTAAACAACAATCGGTATCCAAAACAAAATGGCGCATTTTTGTGTCTGAGGCAACGGTCTTTAGGTTACAGAGCCTGTGAACTAGAATAAAATATAAATATTGATAATACTAAAACTATACGAGTTAAAGTTACATTGCAATTTAATGCAGTAATTACTAATAGTCAAGCCTTAAAAACTATGTCACACAAAAATGTAACTGCAATATTCGAACGACAGAATTGAAACCTATTGAAACACGAAAAAGTAATAAATCAAACTTGGTTGGAAGAGAAAATCAAACCGAATGAAAGCGGAGACATACATCCGGCTGTTGATAAATAGAAATGAAGCAATAAAAATTTTTATGCCTTCGATGTTATTGCTGTTTCTTTAGTTTCGCCGAATTTTGACGGAAGGATGTGGAGGGCAGATGACGAGAAACAAATTATATTTGTTTCTCTAAACTAAACTATGGTAATAATAAACTGCTCTGTGCTGGTGATAGCTGCTGCGACTGGTCATAAACAGCAGCTATCCAGATTTTAAAATGACCACTGCTTTGCTCTGGAAATATTGAGATGGGATGTTAAGTCTTATAATGCTTAATAATTGCACCAATCACTACCTCTGCTCAGTCACACTGGCAACATCACCCTGCATCATGACATCAGAAATAACCAAGACTTTAACTTCTGTTTCCCTTTTTGATCGAAATTGAAGACCAGCGAACAATCTATATCACCTGAGGTTGAGTACATTGACTTAATGAACACAGCGTAAAATTGTATAGTCATTGAATCAAGGGAGAAACTAGCAAGGTGACTTTGATGTTAAGTGATTAATATTGTCCAACTACAGCGCCAGAGGAATAGAGGGAATACAAAGCGACTAGACCACTCTGTAATTTTGCTGAGTTAAAGACAGCATGGTTCCCCTGGGCCTTACCAAGCTGTCGGTGCTCGGTGTCATCTTATAAATGCATGGTATTATTAATCCTGGCTAACTGAAATTGAAGTGTTTACCTTGAGTGGTAACCTCTGCAGAAAGCTACTATTTAAGAGGAAAAATAAATCAAATCTCACTTATTATTTTATCTTATTAATATTATAAATGCGTCTGTTTATGTAAATGTTTGGGTATTTGTACGTTTGAATGAGTGCGAACAAAATTTCGATGAAACTTGGCACGCGGTAAGGCTATGTCCTGGATTAACACATAGGCTACTTTTTCCCGTAATTTGCTCTCATCGGAAAAAAAAAACAAAAATTTAATCAGATTTTCAAAATAGATGGCGCTGGCATCGTATTATAGATTGTACTATGAATCGCTACAGTGTTAAGGAACACCTGCAGCGTGAAAGACTATTCACGCGGGCAAAGCCGCGACCAATACCTAGTACTAATAATAGTAAAAAATATTATAAATAGCGAAAACTGGTGATTCCAAAACTATTTTCTTAGCTTTATGTATTTATAAGTAATTATTCAATTTCAATCTGTAACAAAGCGGTTAGCCACAGAAAATTTCAGCTTTATCTATAAACTAACAAATTTCAATAAAATCCATTCGGTAGTTTATTAATTCAGACAGACAAAGACGGTGTGGGACTTAATTCTATAACATTTATTATACTGGTGAGTTTGTTTCTTGTTATTAGTATTATATGACAAGTATCATAAACATGTTAAGCGCTTGATGCAAGCTACATATTTTTTTTTACGTTCATGTTAATGTGATCCCACTACCTGATGGTAACTGGAGTGGTTACCAATAGAATGTCTACGGACGAAAAATGATTACCTCTTGGCAGTCGACAAAATTATACCGGCCCGTTGTCACCGAATATGCACAGGCCGATCCCGGAACGCGACACACTGACGTAGGCAACTATGGCGGGTTTTAACACCTTGTGTACAGTGGTCGTTTTTGGAACGGATATAAAATATATTGTACCACCAGTTATATCTGAACAATACAAATCGGTATAAGAGCTTTTATCCGTTCCTATTGTAACAAGGTAACTGCTTGACCTATTTAGCAAGACTTCGTAAGCGGGTTTTATCTCCGCAAAAACTTAATACCAACCTAAAGAAATAAGTTTTGATTAAACAGACTTAGTTTCTCGCAAAATTATAAAAAAAAGAATTTTTGGCACTAATTACCTTCATTACTTATAACTTTTGTAATACATTAAATTAGCTCCTTGCCATTATGTGTTATTTATTAGATCTCTTGTTATTTTCTTCCATACGTAATATGATTTAGGTATAAGAGATAACTAGTTATTGTGTAAGGTTAAAGTGACCCTGCACTATTGGTAAGTGAAGTGGGCTCCAACAGAATGTCGACTGTCGAGAGATGATTACCTCTCGGCAGTCGACACAATTATGCCGGCCTGTTGGAACCGGATATACTCAGGCTGATTCCGGAACGCGACACACTTACGTGAGTCACTGTGGCGGGTTTTAACGCCTTGTGTACGGTGGTCGCTATCCGGGCGGATATAAACTATATTCTACTACCCGCAGTTTCTAAGCACTTTGTCTATTTGGTTCACAATAAATGACGTAAACAAGAATAAATAAAATATTGATAAAATAAGTTTCATTTTAGATTACATAAAAATAATACAATTTCATTATCAATAAAAAATATGACTGCCTCAGTGGCGTAGTTGTATTAATTGACGCTCTAAAATCCCGGGTTCGAATTTCGGGTTGGACAGATATTAGGTTTTTTTATCCAACATCAGCACAGAGTCTTGAATTCATGATGATAACGCCACAGACTCACCCCCTATCACATCATGGGACGGAACATACATCGCGCAAACTAGGTGCCCTGGTAGCACCTCTGCGTACTTTTAATTAAAGTGGCTATTATTTTGGAATCAATTAAAATAATTTGATAGACTAGATTTGAACATTGGTCCGATCATATTACTAATGAAGGGAACGAACTACCTGCCGGAAAGCTCCTTTCATAACGTCCTCAATTGTATTTGAGTGACACTTTCTATTCAATAGTTAAATTGTACCCCATATTACCAAGGAGTGTTAACTTTGTTAAATGAGTCCTACAATGGAAACGTTTCTAGCAAGTTCTATCGTTTATTGTTTGGTTGATACAATTGTTAAAGGAAACGTGGTGGTACAATAGTATGTCAGATATTACATTTCTATAATATTTGACATACTTACTATGTATTATTATATTTTTTTCAAATTATAATAACGTTGTATCCACCTACAATGATGGTACACACAGTTCTAAGTTTCATATTTGGTTTATATTAATATTATTGTGAACTATCGCTGGCGGATCTAATTAAATAAATAAATAAATATATATTTTTTTAATCTTTATATAAGAAGCTTGGTTGTAAAACCATGTCGCTCCATATGTACGCTTTCACCGGTGTTTACTCTCTTTCACGATTTTAATATATTTTTTAATAAAACCCTAGTCTCTTTCCACGCAGGAACCGAAAAACTACTATTTATATCCATAAAATATTTATAGAATTAAACCGTAACGACCTTTGTAGCGGGAAAGTATTTTCACGCACCTTTCAACCAACGAATAGTATTTTGTTAAAAATAACTTTAAAATATAACATCTCTCTAAAATAGTAGTGACCTGGTAATCTAAAATGACTAATCTTACAATAAACTTAACTATATTATGTCGACTGTCTTGGTGGCATAGTTGTACTGTATGCGCGGTGCGGCAGCGCTCTGAGGTCCTGGGTTCGAATCCCGAGTCAGGCAACGGACACACTTGGCGGAAAGTGGGTGCCCTGGTTGCACCTCTGCATACCCCTTCAAGGATAAATGCGTTATGTGTGTTTGTTTTGTTTCTTTTATTTTAGGTTCCCATCAGACCATGTTTACTAATAAACAATGATTACTAAATTCTGAATTGCTAAAGGTATTCAAAAAACAACAAAAAAGGGCGATAGCTTAGTTGGGTTAGCTTAGCAGGTTCAAAACCCAAGTACACGCATCTCTGAATTTTGTAGTTCTGTGTGTATTATTTGAATTATAATCACTTGCTTTAACAGTGAGGGAAATATCGTGAGGTAACTTACATATCTGAGAAGGTATAATTGTAGCCTGTAGGTATTAGAAGTCTGCCAATCCGCACTAGGCTAGTGTAGTAAACTAAAGCAATCCCTCTCAGTGGTAGATGAGGCCCGTGTACAACAAATGGGACAGTGTATAATAAGAGCTGATATTATTATAATTATTCCAAACCAAAACTTAAATAGACAAGTCTACATTAGATTGCCCAAAACACTTCCAAACAAAACATCAAACGTAGAAACTCGGGATATTCTCGCTGGCAATATCAGTTGGTTCATCCGACACAAGTTCACGTTCCAACACGAAGTTTCTTTGGCGTAAATGGAAACGCAAAAACTAGGTGCTTCATTTCCAATATATCCAACTTTATATTTATATATATAAGGTCTGTTTCCCAAGTTCAGGAATAGGTTATATAGAAACTTTTCGATTCAGGTTTCTTGGTTAAACTTATATTACCAGCGCTCTCTTTAATATTTTGTTAAGACAATTATAAACTTCCGACTGACGAGACGAGTAAGCCACACGATTAAATGTAAGTAAGATTATATGTAAACACCCCTCCCCTGTATTCCTCTAAACCTAACACGAATTTACGCGTTATAGTTTCGTTAACGTAATGATGTCGTTTAAATAAATGTTTGTAGGAGAATGCCCGTGAACGCTTTAGGTTTTATAATACTTATTACTTAGTCATATTATAATTACACTAAGTACAAAATCAATAGGTACAATAGACGTTCCGAACTAGAGTTTGGTAGAAATAGATAGGGTATTTGACTCATGTCTGTTCTTTACTTTTACCATATATTCCTGAGATTAGCGAGTTCAAACAATCAAACAAACAAACTAATAAGCTTTATATGTATAATAGTATAGATTTACGTCATATAAATTCTAACACAAAGAATAAAATCCGGTCAAAAATTAACAACTTATGACTTATAAGCCTTTGATGAAACGAGAAATTATGCGTAAGACACGCAAGTGACGTCATCAGTACGCACGACGCATACGAAAAAGAAATGAAGCGATAACTCCAGTACACGCCTACTTCTGCACATTTCAATATTTGAAATATAAATAACGGTCTCATTTCTTAATTAATTTGAATGTAGTTTCTACAAAAAGGCTTGTTTTTCATGCTGTTTGCTAGAAAATATATAGAATAATGTACTAGATAAATGAAATATAAGGACTTGATTCATAATTAATCCTCGCACGGACCTATGACGACTTGGAGTTGGTAGAAAAAGTATTATAGTAGTTAAATACTTGTGTATTTCTTTGTTGTGTCTTGTGTAGATCTTTTTATAAATATAGTGTGGAGGCAGTACAAAATGTTCCATATATAATGAAGATAAGTACTATTTCAGCTTCGTATGAAAGTTAAAACAGGTTTTGTGTTTGAATAGTTTCGCTTGGTATGTTTTTGGCTCTATTTTCAAATATGTACAGACATTTAAGACGATGATAAGTATTTTAAAGTTTCTTATGCAGAAGATATTAGTTATAATGCTTTGTATTTTTATGCCGCCAAACAGCAGTATGTAAGAGAGTATTATAAAGAAATAATAGATTTGGCCAAAAATTATAATATTTAACATCACACTTGACGCCTTTATACCAAAGGCATAGAAGTGTAATCAGGACAACAACTTTTCGCCAAGTGTTTTCATAAATACGAGAATATTTGCAAACAGATTACGGGTCATAATATTACACACAGCTTGAACAACACACGTCTCATCGGTCTAGTATACTATTTTGGTTCTTAAAGACAACAAACACTGAATTGTAAATAAAAAAATACACGTAAGTCCTAATGTAAAGCCAATACCTAAACCAATTGAGGTTTATAAATACACTTGTGTAAAATTTAATACATTGCAATTAGTTTTAAAATTCATCCTTAGTTGAATCAACAAATCTATTATAGCTTAACCCTTTCTTAATGGATCGTATTGTCCAGTAAATCCGGTAATAACTAGGTCTAAACGTAAGTGGTGGAAAATTTAAAGCAATGTCTAGAATGTACAGGATAGGCTACTTTGAGAACTGAAAGTGAAAATTAAATCTTTTGAAGCCGTCAATAGCCACTTTTTTAGAAGTGTTAAGAAATCGGATTTGTGTAATTCGAGTAGAGTGGCTTTCTTCTGAGAGTTGTAGATCAGATTTATTATGGTTTTTGCAATATGGTCATGACATTTAAATATTTTTTTGTATGGAAATTGGAACAACGCTTCGTGAGCGTTTTTGGTACTAACGGCAGTTTGAACACATTGTTTGGACATCGCGAGCGTTTAAACTTCGAATAATAAATCACGTAACCATGGAAACCATAAACTTAAAATGTATGATAATCAAAGATAATTATAATATAATATATGGAAATCATAATCGGCAAGGCAAATTTTGTTTTATGGCGTATATTGTCAAACAACTATTGAAAAACACATCATATGTATCCATATCATGATATGCACGTTTTTAATGCGAATAATAGCATATTTTGTGTAAATATATTATTTTTGTATTAATCTAAGGACGCTGTGACATCTTGTCATACGGACATTTCAAATAAGACAGCGACTTATTACCAATAGCGACCCGCCCCGGCTTCGCACGGGTGCAATATTTCTCCACTATTTAATGGATGTTATTATACATATAAACCTTCCTCTTGAATCACTCTATCTAAAAAAAAACCGCATTAAAATCCGTTGCGTAGTTTTAAAGATTTAAGCATACAAAGGTAGGGACAGAGAAAGCGACTTTGTTTTTTACTATGTAGTGATTGGTAATAACTTGGTGCAAAAATTTGGTCCTGCCATGTGATCTATAACTAACTATATAGTTTAATGTACGTATTCGATACAGAGTAAATTCCTGCTAGCGGTATAGCTTCGGCTTCGTCGAGCGTGTTGCCTTTGCCGATGTCACGAATGTCCATCACTTGCCAATCAACGCAACTTTATTGCCGACTAGTACTTTTGTCTCTATTTGTATTTGTCGTGACAATCTGGCACAAAAAGTTATGGGAAATAAGGTTACAGACAAAAACTAAATAAATTATATTTAAATTTTATATTTTCGTTAATCACTTGAAAGGCTTACGTGACAATAACCTACAACCATAAACTGCATAAATGACATAGATAAATATTAAACACGAAGGTTTCTAATATGATAAATATAGAATAATATAGATTAATTATTTGTACTTTAATATTGAAATTCCAACAAAAGTGACCAATACTACGACCTTCACTCATACGTATGTGTTACATCAGTCTAGATTTATCCTATTTTATTTCTAGATTTACCCACAATGTCTAGACTGAACGAGATAACTTGGTATCAGAATACATCAGAAACTCTTTGACAATTTCATAACATTACAGATAAAGGAAATAGCTATTTGTAATAATTATCAAAAGAAACTCTTTGACAATTTTATACCACCATGTAGGATAAAGGTAAATATTTGTAATAATTATCAAAACATTATTTTAACATATTTTCATATATAAAACACGTGTCGAATTCTGAATTCTTTAATTTTACTAAGGCACAAGGCTAACAAGAGTTATCGGGTAATCTCGTTGATAAAATGTAAGTCTAAAACATTTGGCACTCGCGGATTATTCCGTCAGAGAAAATTATCCCTGCCTATGTCATACGGGTCAATAAATAGATTTAAACAGGACCAATTTGCTAGGGTGGACGCTTTTAACAAATTAGAGACTTGGAATTCAAATTTTGTATATTTTTTGAGTAATTTTGCTTAATACAACTAGTAGTAAGGGTCACAACTGCCTGTAAATAGAAGGGACATAAAAGACTGAATTATAAACCACTGCTTGGCATTAGACTACGCTCGTCACCGTGCGTGATAGTTTTTCCGGGATAAATATTAGACTGCCTCGATGGCGTAGTTGTACTGCATGCGCGATACGGCAGCGCTCTGAGATCCTGGGTTCGAAGTCCGGGTCAGGCAAAGTGATATTCCGGTTTTTCTATTTAATACCATCCCAGTGTTTGGAATTTGTGCCCGATACAGCGATAGGCTCGCCTATCACATCATGGGACGGAACACACTTGGCGAAAAGCATTCTGCATACCCCTTCGAGTATAAATGCGTGATGTGTGTTTATGTGTGTGTCTAAAATGTAGCCTATAGCACGCAGCAATAACGTATCATTCTATAGGTGTAAACATTTTCAAAATCAATTTACCAGTTCTAAGATTCACGCGTTCAAATAAAATCTTCAGCTCTATATTAGTACAAACTACTTTTCCTAGCTAGGTCAACTGGACAAGTTATTGAATAAATATTTTTATCTCATTTATCCATCGTCACATCAGTTTAGCGTATCTTTCATTAAGAGGATTGAAACTGCGTCATACGCGATAAGTAATTCAGGAAAAGCTCTACCAAAACCGTGTTCATTAATTGAATAAGCTTCTTTGACAACGCTAAGCTCATTTCTAGGGAAATCGTTATCAGTTATTAATAGCTTCCGCATGTCATGGGCGCTAATTATGATTCTGGTGATTATTATGTTCTGGTGTTCTTAAAAGGTTTTTTTGGAAATATAAAGGGTAATTTTGACTTTGCGTTAATATATAAAACTTACTCATTTTGACCTCTGATAATTTTAAATCGTACATGAATAAATAATATTTTCGCCAAATATCCTGGTTTTACTTTTTCGACGTTTTTGATCACTGTGTAATTTTTTGCGAATGTTATTTTCACTTTTCGGACGACCGACACCTCAGTCCCTCTCTCCCCATGACCATGAAGGCTGCAAAGTCTTCGTAACGTTGGAAGAAGATTACAATTTAAAAAAATCGCAATATGATCTGCAAAAAATATTTTATTTTAATAATATATTATAATGTATTTTATAAAATATTTTCAAGCATTCGCGTAAACATAAAAAAATTATAAAAAATTGAATACAAAAAAGTGATTAACATGAAAACAGACTTGTACAAGTATTCAATAATCCTCTCACAATAGTATTATATCCCAGACCCACCAATTTACTTAACATAATACTCTAATGCAGAAGAGTGTCGATGTATTAAGATTATAACGTAAGCGATAGCCTTGTTGGGAATAGATTCGGACTGTCGAGACGAATGTCTGCAGGTTAAAAACCTAAAGGCAAACACTTCTAACTTTTCTAAAGTTATGTTTGTTTTCGTTTTTTTTTTTGTTTTATTTTTACTTAAGGACTTTTATCCAAACGTGGTATCTCAGTCCCATCGTATTCTAATACATATTATAATACTGGAAAGTAATCTTGTTAATGAAAAATGCGTCTGACTCACTGATGTATTAACGTTAATACTATTTGAATTATAGCTTGCTTTAACGGTGAAGGAAAACATCGTGAGGAAATGTGCATACCCGAGAAGTTCTCTAAAAGAATTTTGAGGGTATGTAAAATCTGCCAATCCGAACTAGGCCAGTGTGGTGGACTAGGTCTAATCCCTTTCAGTAGCAGAGGAGGTCCGTGTCCACAAGAGAGACAGTATGCAATACACTGCTCATATTATATATATTTTATAAGCTGTGTATACGGATTAAAATCGTTTGGCAACTCTGATCTTCAACGTAATCAGTTTTATCAAAGTTGTTCCTTTTAGAGTTCAAAATCCCGGTCAGAAACTGTGCCGCCATTGCACTGTTTTGAATAGCATATATTCAGTAAGTATAGACAATTAAATAATAAACTGATCTTTATTTATTTATTTTTCTTATACTCTTGCAACATCCGTAAATCGTCAGTTCTTTGTACAATATTTATTAACTATTTATTTTTGTTAGTTCCCCCGCTTTATCAACATCGTTCAGATCTTCCAAATTATTTATCTAAATATAAACGGCCTTTATAACATCCGACGCATAATAAAACTTAAGTAACGAGTTTTCGAACAACATCGCGTTTTTTATTGGCATTAAAATTTCCTTGTGTTTGTAAATGGTTTGTTTTATCATCAAATATCGTAGGAAATGTATGTAAAATAGACATTTATTTTGTATGACGAGACGAGCTAGTTGCTTGCCTAATGGACGACATGAATCGCAGTAGCAAGATTACTGAATTATGAATGAAAAGGCTATCTGTTTTTAGTTGACATTACTTTTTTAAATGACAATATTCAACTCGTATTCGGGTCAAGATCGCAGGAAATATCTGGATGTAGGCCGCCAATAGGTTGGTGTAAAAATCTTTGAGGACTGCTAAATTTAACTTTAGATATCCTGTACATGATGACAAGTTAACCTGGCAGCAGACAATGCAGCTATAAAATGTCCCAAAAAACGCGACACGTAAGTCGTTGTCGTTTAATTTTGATGTTTGTGATTGGTCAATAGACCAATGCGTCAGTCACGTGATAGTCTCTCAACCAATCACAATAAAACGACACAGAGTCGTATCGTTTTTGTCATATTCTGAACACACTATGAAAATAATAGAAAATGTTCAAGCTCTTGTAAATGAGAATCCGTCTGAATAGGGTACAGAATTGTATATCTCTGCCGAGCTGCCGACTAATTACCAAGCATCATAACTTAACCTCTAATGTCTCAGATGAAGAGCACTCTAATGCTACAGGGCTTGTAATTAAAAGTTCTAAGTGTTATTGTTTACAGGCGGTCTTAGCTATTGCCATTAAGCTATGAAGTAAAACAATCTAATGCCTTTACCACAAAGGGTTGGGTAGGGATAGTTAAATAACTAATGTTAAATTCATCCTATGGTATGGTAGTGTATTCCGGGCGTAGAGGTTTCTAGAATATTTTTATTTGATTTACTAGCATACATATCACAATTTAATTTTCACTAGAGTCTTTATTAAGGCGATACCTCAAGGTCCATTTTCATACATTTTGTTTCGGCTTTAATCTGGGTAACTAAACAAGTATTGGCAAGTAAAGAATTTAAATTCACGTCTAGTTAGTGATTAGTTCTCGCAGTTGAAGAAAAACGTAAAATAATTAATAATCATGGATATTTCGGCCTTTAAAATTTAATATGACGAAATTTTAAAGGCAGAAATATCCATGATTATTAATTATTTTTACATTTTTCTTCAACTGCGAGAACTAATCACTAACTAGACGTGAATTTAAATTCTTTACTTGCCAATACTTGTTTAGTTACCCAGATTAAAGCCGAAACAAAATGTATGAAAATGGACCTTGAGGTATCGCCTTAAATATAGGTACATACAATAACCATGGTTTCCCAAACTAGGCGAGGCCTGTATCTAACGTAGATATTAGAAGTGTTTTCGCATTCGTAAATGGTGCATTTTTTTTTATTTATCGGTATCGAACCCAGATTTTAACAACATTAATATACACTACACAGTATAACTATATGGTACAGACTAGTTATTATAGACGTCAGATTAAATAATGTACACGTGTTACTTTCGTAACAAAGGTCGCAGAGGCGTCAGGCTACTAACACTTCAAACAGCTTTGGACCTTAATGAAATTTTGTGGACCTATGTCATCTTAAAAGTCTCCTTTGAACTTCGTTCGACATTAAATAAGATAAATTTTCCAGTGGTTACTCTTACTATATCAAATATATTTTGTGAGTGATTTTACATATTAGGTATATTAAAAAGCGTCACTGTACCTAGCAACGTATTTTGTAGTTGCACAAAATGACTACAATATTGGTTAAATCATAAATGACCTTATCACCTAGAAACTTATTTTGGTGTATATGGTGCTCAAAATGACAACATTACTTAAATCATAAATGACGTCATGAATAGTCGGCCATACAATTTAACAGAAGGTAACAACTAACACAAACGAAAATAAACCTTAAGGGAAGCCGGTAGGAATCGGATTGTATGAACAATTAGCTACTGGTACATACTAATTCCATAGTTGCATATCATCAGGAATAACTACCGCGTAACTGGAAATAGCAAATACTACGTAAGTGACTAAAAAAAACTTTTTCAGGGAAGAGCAAAACCTAAGCGTCTAATTATTTTCCATCTTACGTATCCATCTTAATTTGGCTTCTTTAGTCACTTACACACTATATACCACTTATTTGCCAGTGCTAGTTGCGAAGTATTGCATTATCTCCCACGATATCACTGCGCAGTTAATACAAAATTTCACACACAATTCATGACCAAATGTTCGTATTTATCTAGAACATTTTAAATTATTAATTATTTAAGACATTTATAAAAAAACCTAAAAAATAACTTTAAGATTCATAAATAACATTCATAATTAATACATTCATGACTAAACAAATTAAAATTCAAACTATAATTTTTGTTGGTAATTAAAAGTTAATATATTTTATCAGCCTATTCCGCCTACATTATCGCAGCAATCAGACGAGAATCTATGGCTTTTACCTTCGTGGCATGGCGGTTGATTAACTGGCTGAAAAAGTAAAACCTCCTCGGTTTCAAATCGTAATTGGATTAAAATATATTCTTTTTACATTTAAAGGACATGTACAAAAACATTTTTTCGACAGCTAATCTAACCAAGATAAATTTTGTTTTGGATAGAACTAAAAATGAGCCTATTGAAATTAACCATTTAATTTTAAAGACCTCCAATTATAAGATTTTTAAAATTTTATTAAACAATATTACGTTTAAAATAATCGCTTTCGAAATTTAAATGTGGCTGCATTGGAACGTAACCCCAAAAAACTAAATTTGTTAAAAATCTAGTTTATGTTCTTTAAGAAGGTAAAATTAAAATAAAAAATGTGTGAAAATAACCACAAACTTGACATTGGCAGAATTTTCGTAAAAAAGATCCAGCTAATCACAAGAAATTGGATTTTCATTTTCCCTTTTTATGTCGAAAATAGAACAAAATTTTTCGTAGTAACTTTTACACCCCTTTTGACGAATCAATTAAGTTATTTTTATGAGATATTCCGCCACGACATTTTTTTCTTAATTTTCTTATAAATAGAAAGGGGTCTAAAATTATTTTTTTATTTTAAACTCCACATTTTCGCCACTTTAATATCCAATAACTTTTAAGAATGGTTGGAATTTGTTAGAAATAAAGAACCGGCGCCCATACAAAAAGCGAACATCTCATTTAGAAGGAGTTAATGATTCGTAACTTTCTATTTTCAAGCTTAAAAGATTTTATAAATATATTTTATTTTTTCGGTTCATGTTGTCAAGGTCAATCCGGTTATTTCAATTAGTCAATAAATCTTTTTGAAGTATCCTTATTTGTCCACCAAAGTATGTATAAAAATAATAAAAACATAAGTGGCCATACATTTACGATTTACCGACCATATCCAAATTTATATTTCATTCCATATTCAAATTTGATTGATTGGATTTTTATGGACGATGCCTCTGCCTTATATAATATGAATTATACATTAATCATCTACCATAATAACGCGAATCATCAAACGTACTGCAAATATGCTGTTGCATTACACCTCGCCCGTTCCAGATGCCAACGGATTCAAATATAGGCCAAGTGCATAGCACGAAACTTATTGAAAGTATGTAATTATATAAGTGAAAATGCTTTCGAATTTTTTAGGTCGTTTTTGAGAAAATCGCGCAGATATTTGTGTATGTACGATGAATGCAGATTTTCTTTTTTTATTTAGGTTAATTTACAAGTTGAGGCCATATTTCCAGGCACTTATAAATTAAAGGGACAAAAGAAGTAGAATAGTCAGTAGAACAAAAATTATTATGATACTTTTTTATATTATTTTTGACATTCGGTGAAATTGAAAGTCAATTGTATTTATTTACCACCTAACATAATTGCCAATTGCACTGACAATAACTTAAAAGATAAAAATCTTTATCTTATAATATCAAATAAAACCTTAAAAACATATAATTTTTTTGTATATAAAATAATTGAAATCCTATATTAATATACATTACCTTAAAAAATAATTTAAACTTAATATTATTAAATAAAAACTAGAAACTATTATTCCACAAATAAATACCCTAATATATAGAACTAAATAAATTCGCATTTAAAAAATAAACTCACCTGTATCAGTGAATAATTAAAATATTCCGTCACGCCGCATCCGTCGCGACATCCGCATCGTACATCAAACAAAACTAACAAACTTTCAGCACTTCATAAAAACAATATAAATATTTTTACAATAAAGTCTCACTGCCACTGGCAAACACAAAAGTTAAATTCGCATACGCATTTAGTAACTGACGAAACGCGAAACCGAAAGAATATTTCGCATCGTCGAAAGTTACGCGTTGCAGAGCGTCAGGCGGCCACGCGGGCGAATCTCACGGTTTAGACTGGAGTCGACTCGGGACTCGGGAAAGAATGGGGACGCGCATGGTACGAGAAGATAGTACGGGGTGAGAACGATGCAAGGTTCTTCGTCGCGCCTTCAGTTTTGTGTAATTAGCTATGATGGATTACAGTTTTTTTCATATTTTAGTTAAGTTGGAAATTTTTTATTTAATAATTACTTTTAAATTATTATGTCCCAATAAAACTTTTTTAAACGACGAAAAAAGAAGTTCTATATTTAGAGTGTATATTTCTGTGGTTTTATAGCTCCCAAACGCATGGATCGATTTACAAGCTTTTCTTTTTGTTGCAAAAGATGATGCGATCAAGATGGTTCTTGGCTATAATTTAACATCTATTTAGGGGTTTGAAGATCATCAGATTACATTTTCATAGGATCAATTGATTTGAAATTGGGTATACTACTTCAGTGGTAATTTTAAGACATGGCATCCTCGAACTGATGCTGCAGCATCCTGTAGTCTGCGGGACATCCAACTCCTTAGCAATTTACAGCACATATAGTGTATTTTATAACAATGGTTTCGGTATGCAGGTAAACCAAACTGAGACCGGGGATGAAAATATTTCTCTAGCAGTCCCCTGACGCTACGACGTTTGGGTCAAAATGCTACTTACCTAGTAATACGCTTAAAGGACTACACATTTTACGTATTTTTAGAGGGTCTTCTTTGTTGTGTTTGATTATAAATTCAGGTCTTTCAGAAAGTTAATATTTACTCTATTTGTATTCTTTAACATAGTTCGGCACACTAGTGTTAATTGACGTTCGCTCTCAATAACTAATATTTTTCACTGCGTGCATATTTATAGAAAAATGTGTTTTCCAATTGATAATTTTATTTTTGAACAAAATTTGCAGTTAATTACAAGCTTTCACAAATATTTCTTCAGTACGCACCAAGAATATGATCATTAAATTTATATTTATAGTAATATAACAGTTATAAGAACATTTTCTTTTTTATGTCATTTACGTCCCACCACAGAAACTATGTATGTCACATAGTGGCCACAGCCTAGTAAGAAGTGTTTTTTTTAATATGTGTAACCTAGTTGAAAGGGTTTTTTTTTTAATTTGCGTATTATTTGTGAATTATCACTTACGGCGGAGAACACATTGTGTGGAAACCTGCGTACCTGAAAAGCTCTCAATAAGAATTTCAAGGTATGTGAAGTCTGCCAATTCACACTAGACCAGGGTCGTGGACTTTCTGAAACCCTCTTAGTAAAGATGGCCCGTCTTTAGCAAGACTGTATATAACACAAGGAAGATATATTTGTATATATTAATAACTAGGTAAGTATGGAGTAAGTGATAATGAAAATATCCGTTCATGATTACTTGAAATCTTGATACTTTCAAAACACGGGTAAACACAGTCCTTAGCAAAGTTAATAAACTTTCATAGTACAAGCTAGTAAATAATTAATGCTCTGTACTAATAAAATCTCTCACCGTGATTGGCCGAGGGATACAAACAACGGATCGCAAACAACGAATTGGGCCACTTACCTGTAACTAAACGTAGAGCGTAGTGTCCTGTGTTTATCTTTAATTAAGGAAAATGTTCGCACTTAAAATGTTCTTCTTTTTTTAATGAATCTCTCATAGCTGAATTTTGGACAGGGCGGTCAATGTAAACGGAGATCAGCCAGGTACGTTGGTGATATAGGAATTCTAAGCTGAAAAGAATTAACGATATATTGACGATTGATGTAAAAATACAAAATGAAGTTACTCAAAATGACATAATGGGATGTGCTTGTTAATCCAGCGAAATACCGACGGATTTTAGTGCGTTATCTATAACTATATTCTGGCCGCGTTTCTTTTCACGCAAAAAGCCATTCTTGGGATGAGACCTTTAGATGTTTTTGAAAGCATTTACACCAGTTAACTGTCAATAGATTACGAACCGTAATATAACTGCAAAGAGATTAGAAGTCGAAATATAACTGTCAAGAGATTAAAAGCCGAAATATAACTCTCAAGAGATAAAAAGCTGAAATATAACTGTCAAGAGATTAGAAGCCAAAATATAACCGTGAAGAGATGAGAAGTCAAAATATAACTGTCAAGAGATTAGAAGCCAAAATATAACCGTGAAGACATGAGAAATCAAAATATAACTGTCAAGAGATTAGAAGCCGAAATATAACAGTGAAGAGGCTAGAAGTCGAAATATAACTGTCAAGAGATTAGAAGCCAAAATATAAGTGTGAAGAGATGAGAAATCAAAATATAACCGCGAAGAGATGAGAAGTCGAAATATAACTGTCGAGAGATTAGAAGCCGAAATATAACTGTGAATAGGCTAGAAGTCGAAATATAACTGTCGAGAGATTAAAAGCCGAAATATAACTGTCAAGAGAGTTTCGAAAACTAAACTAGAAATTGCCATAGAAATCAAATGAATATCCTATAACTTAGAACATATTTACAGCGATTGAATATAAACATTGCTATGAAACGTTAAAGACCTATTTTTGTCTTTGCCGATAAAATAGAGCAAACATAGTTTGTCTATTCCACTCCCCATACGAATAGGCATTTGTGACAGATTAAAATGCTTTCACGGGATAGTATTTCAAACTAGTTTGAAAGGTTTTGTTTTTGTAGCTAACTATATGATTCTCAACAGTACCTATATTTATTGTTGGAGCGAAATTATTTTTTCAGTTATATTTGATTTCATCTAATTCTGTGTGATCCTTACCTTTTCAATTTTTTTTGTCCAGGCACAGCAAAGTGACCTCACTGATGGTATGTGGAGTGGAATCCGATAGAATGTCGACTGACGAGAGATGATTACCCCTCGGCAGTCGATACAATTATGCCGGCCAGTTGGAACCGGATATACACAGGCTGATCCCTAAACGCGACATTTACATGGGCCACTATGACGGATTTTAACACCTTGTGTACGAGTCGCTATCTGGGCGGATATAAAATATTTCCTACCAGCATCAAAACTTGTTGCGGATTTAATACGAATTTGGGTGGAATAGTCGAATACTAAATTTATTTGTAGATTTTTAAATGAGCATTGTGTTAATGAGTCTAGATTTCCCAAGAATAGGTATGTACATAAACCTTTTTACTTTTTACCTACATTCTATTATAGTCTGAAAAAAACTTTTAGGAACACCTGTTTAAGCTACAAGTTGTGTATATCAGGGTTTAGAGTACTGTTGAGTACAAAATTATCTATTTACATCTACGTTTTATAGCACTTACTATACCAAGAAATCCTAAAAGCCCCTACATTTCTTTCCTTCTTCAATTATTATTTCTCTTCTAGCACTTATAGGTGACATCAATAACTTACCATTATGGTCAATTTCCTTAAAAAAAAGCTAAAAGGAGATGCATTAACTTTAACTGTTATTTACATCATTTGATGGTACAGTGACATAATTTAAGAATATTACACATAAATGTCATTTGTAGATGGAATATAGGTGTCGCTCATCTTGAGATATGACGGATGTTATTACGTGACAAAATTAAGTATCATTGAATTAAATTTATTTTCTATCGCGTCATTTTATTCGCATGTAATTTATATTTACAACTATTGTAACATTGAAGCTTGCAATCAAAATAATGTCACCTTTATTATTCGTTAACACTTAATATTAATTCAAGTTTTTGGCTTGTAATTACATTAAAAAACTTTAGGCAGTTTTGTATACAATGTGTACTAGATTATAACCTGTTATATGTCTAATAAATAAAATAAAAATAACCTTGTAGCTTAGTGGCAAATAATTTAGTTCGAGATCTTGAAAACCCGCCACCGTGGTTCACGAAGTGTACCGCGTTCCAGGATGAGCCTGTATATATCTATAGTGGCCCATGTAAATGTACAGTATCATTCTGTGGATATCCGTGTTAAACAGGCCGGCATAACTGCATGAGGAGAGACAATCATCTCTCGTCAGTCGACTCTATATGAATCCGGTTACCATCAGTTGTGCTAGTATCACTTTGCTGTGTTGTATAAGATAAAATCCTGGCTTCGATACACGACAGGTAACATTTCATGTAGGCTGTCATCAAGAAGGTTTTCTTCTCATGTCTCAAATTATTTGATTGACTGATTCCTTTCTAAAGATTACGTCTCTCTGGCATTATGAATATTTTTGGGCATATTATTATTCCAGTATTGTACGGAAATTATTCATAAACATCATTATTTAAAATATAAATTATCGACAAAATAATTTCAATTAATATCGATTGCTATCGCTGTAACGATATTTAATACGGCTAATTATTGAACATATCGGACTTAGTTAATACGCTTATCGCTAGGACGCTATACATCAACGTGGGACGGGGATTTGTCCATACAATTCGTATTATTCTAAGCTGTTTAACGTGAGGGATTTAATATGTGAACAGGCGTAATATTTGAACCTGAAGTCTAGAAAGAAGTTTTGCTCAAAGGTTCCTTGACTAACGTAAGAGAGCAGTAAGTAGATGTTAGACATCCATTTAAAAACCCCTTTAAATATTAATTAGAAAAAAATGTGCAGTCAAGGGAAGTAGACTGCTTCGGCGTAGTTGTACTGCATGCGCAGTACGGCAGCGCTCTGGGTTCGAATCCCGGGTCGGGCAAAGTGATATTTGTGTTTTTCTGCTCAGTATCAATCCAGAGTCTGGAATTTGTGCCCGATATAACGATAGGCTCGCCCCCTGTCATAGAATAGGACAGAAAACACTTGGCGAAAATTGGGTACCCAGGTTGTGCCTCTGCATGCCCCTTCAAGGATAAATGCGTGATGTGTGTTTGTGTTTGCAGTCAAAGGACTTCTGTCAGTGCTTACAAGTGCTTAGAAAGGAATCGCTTCAATATAAAAAATTAACTTACTTTTCTTAATCTGTATTTTGCATAGTTTATTGTCTCCATATCTTAATAACTAACTTGAATAAATAATAAAATATAATCTGTGTATTCAGCAAAGACAATGAACAGTGTAGTTATAGACCGGACATAAGGTGCAAATTTGTGCGTCAAAAATTATCACCAATTAGTAATAAGTCATTGTCTTATTTGAAATATCTCTAACAAGATATCAAAGTGGGCTTAGTTATTAATACAAAATATGATATTTGTAGAAAATATGTTATTAAAAAACGTGCAAATCATGATGTAGAAAAAATATGAACTATTTTACACTTGTGTTGCAGTTACGGTACATTGAGTAACCATATCAAGACCGCAATATTTTTATATGACAATATCCCTAATGTCCGCTCAAAATAATCTAAGAACTCTTTGATGTTCAACATTTAAGGCGATACATTTTGTTTCGGCTTTAATCTGGGTAACTAAACAAGTATTGGCAAGTAAAGAATTTAAATTCACGTCTAGTTAGTGATTAGTTCTCGCAGTTGAAAGAAAAATGTAAAAATAATTAATAATCATGGATATTTCTGCCTTTAAAATTTCGTCATATTAAATTTACACTTCACTACTCAGTAAAAGTATTTAAAAATATCAATGAAGACCCCAATAATATATTGCAAGCAGGTGTAGCATGTATTTTGAGTTTATATGGCGCTCCGTCTAAAACTCATGATTTAAATACATTAAGGTTTAATTCTTTCATAAAAGCAACATCCAAAAATACGAGTGTTCTTTTGTCATCACAACAACTGATGCAGCGTTTGAGCACCTTAAAAGAGTGTACCTACAAATTCAGATATGGCAAGGAAATGACGTAGTTATTGAAAATTGGGGATGGAAGTATTCCAATAACATGTATATCCCAATAACAATGAATCAATTACCTGCTCTGGATAATTTATTGCAAATGTTATTTTGTAATTGCAAAAAGGGATGTGGAGCTCCGTGTGGATGCAGAAAAAGTTGTTTATACTGCAGTGTAGCATGTTTACAGTGCAACGGAAATAGTTGTTCCAATACTTCACCTATTATACAGATAGATGAAGTAGAAGAAAATATTTGATGTAGACAACAGTGTAATATATTTAAATAAACAGATTTTGTACAATTTTTTTTTTCTTTTCATTAGTCGTAATTAATTACCTTATTTTTTTAAATGTACACAACAGAGTACGTTTCATTTATAATTAAACTGGCCGAGAAATTCCATTGTACATAGCAGCTTTCGCTCCGCTCTCCCTTCCACGTTTTTCTACTGTTCGAGACCCTACTGCTATTTTTATACACAGGTATCTTTGAAAAATGTGCCTATATGTCTACTCAGGTAAGATTTAACATATAATTAAAAAAATACTGTTTAAAGTGAAAATATTTGGTCAAACATAAATTTTTTATAATATTTTTTTTAACAATGAAAAAATGGAGTGCACAAAAAAATTTTGGGTAAACATTGCAATTTATAGTTTAAAAAACAATATCCCACATCGATCGTATTAATTCATTCACTATAACTCTAATCCGAGGTTCTACGGTTTTGAATGCTCCAGACACTCCACTGTTATATAAAGATAAACAGTGTGTTTGTTTAAACTCATTAATCTCAGCAAATACTGGTTCGAATTGAAAAATTATTACTGTTGGATAGCCCATTTATCGAGGCAGATTATAGGCTATATGACATGACGCTATGACCAATAGGAGCGGAGCATCAATGAAGAATGTTGCAAGAACGGGGAAAATTTATTCCTTTTGAGAGTTTCTGTTGCGTGCGCTGCGTAAACGTGACGGAATTGTTCCTCTTAAAAAGTTCTAAAAAATATAATGTAAAACAAAGTCTCCCGCCGCATCTGGCTACCTATCTGAACACGATAAACTCAAACTACCTAGATTTCGATGAAATTTGGTATGAAGATAGTTTTTAATCCTTAAAAGGACATGGATAACTTTGTATCTCAGTAAAATATATAGCGGGACTTTTATCCCGGAAAACTCCTCCACATAGGCAGTGCCACGAGCAAAAGCTAGTCATAAATAAACATAGAAGCCCCTGAAAAGATAGACCGATTCCTCGATTAAAACTTGGGCTACTTTTACAAAGAGAAGTCGGATTTTTATTCTAGGTTTTCCACGCAACGCCGCGCCGTGAGAAATCTTATTATTTACTAAACACGAGTTGTAACAACAAATTTACCGCCTCGATGGCATAGTTGTATTACGATACGACTGCGGTGCTAAGATCTCAGGTTCGATCCCCGAGTCGGGCAAAGTGATATTGAGTATCTCTGCTGAGTATCAGCCCGAATGAGTGTCTGTGTCTGCGTAAGTAAGTGTGTACAAGGTGATACAACTGATTCATCTATCTGATTGTCTACTGTTTACATAGTCGCTTGTGAAATCTAAACCACTGGTGCCCAATTAAGGCGGGCTTCGGAGCATTCTAATTATTTCCACTATTTGTTCATTGTCCTTTTACACTCAGCAAAATTTGCAATATGAGACGGAATTGGGGCAGGTATGGACGTTGGGTATTGGTACTTACAATTTGACGAATCAAAGGCAATTAAACTCATAATGAAGTCAATGAAGTCAAAACCAACCTGACCTAACTAACTAATCTTGTAATAAAATATGGAATAAATTTCTTGTACTGGCGTAAACTTTAAAATGAAAAGCAAAAGCGGTGTTATCAAAGCAGGTTTTTTATTTTTCTGGTCAGGTCATTTTACATTCAAATATACGTGCAAAGAGTCACACCGTCTGCAAAGGCCTTAAAAGGGTTATTTTTGAAATTTTACTCGGACAGATCTTAGAAACCATTTCCTAACATACAATCATTTTTTAATTGGTACAGATTACATAACCATAGAGTATACAAAGACCACGGCCGTAGACATGGCTTAGGCAATAAAACAGAAAACATTATGCCACAAACATTATTTTATGTTTAATCTTCTTTCAACAGATTTAATTAGACACTTAGTGCTATGCCACTTAGTGTTAGGCCGTTAGTGCTATGATTTCACTGAGAGTCGAGAATTTTCATAAAACCTCTTGCTAATGCTCACCTACGTTATATAAGGAATTATTTTGAAAAATCTTATGCGTGTAGTTACCGGCATTACATCGTTGGTGCTTAGAATGCAGTGCTGAGAAATTTGTTTTAAGATAAACATGAACATAATATTTTTAAGTATTTTAGCATTTGTTTTTTATTTTACTAAAAGACGTCTTAGCAACTACAATTCAAATCAATGTTCTAAGGAAATGTAAAAATGTAGATGGGTAATTCTTTATTGAACACTACATAACTAAAAGAAAATAATTTAAAGCATTATTTTTTTATAATCGTTTTTAATGACGAGACGAGCTTGCCGTTCGACTGACGGTAAGCGATACGACAGCCTATAAACAGTAGAAACACCACCCAATACCTTTAATTACAAAGTATTGTTTGGTATGTCACTGCGCTCGCCATCCTGAGACATGAGATGTTGAGTCTTATCATGTCCAGTAGTTACACTGGCCATAATGTTCTTTAAACATGAACACAACAGTGACTACACACTGTTCCTTGGCGGCAAAAATAAACATTGCGATGGTACCTACACAGGCGGACTCTTACATATGAGAGACGTAACCACCAGTAACATAAACTAATTAACTATTACTTAGTGCAACAATAGCCGGTCTTATCGCTAAGAGCGATTGCTTCTAAACAGCTAAGAGCTATAATATTAACATTACTATTTTAATGCATTTATTTACATATGTACTTTATTCACTTCCTTGTACTAAGATATAAAAACGATCCTCCTTATTCATAGACGTTTTTTATCTTATAACGGGTGATTGCTGTAATAAGAAGTCTATTTCTCAGCTTTGTTTATCTCACAGCCAACTAGATTAAAGTTGTGTCTCAATATTAGCCAATCACAACGGCCCTATGTCTACGTACTGCGAAGACTGCCATGCCGTCAGCACTGAGAAACAGACTTGTTATCACAGCAATGCTCCAGTAAGTTCCAAGCTAAGAAACCTTTAAGGATCAATATTTAGCCACGTATTTTGTATTCGTTAAAAGAAGTAAATATTTGGAACAGCTAATAATAAACCCAACCTTCGAAGGTTTGCAACCCTTTTTGCCTTTCACCCTCTCAACAAAGGACGCCGTTTTGTTAACCGGAAAGCGGAAGTCGTCAACTCTGACAACATAATCTATTACAAAGCCTACATGTATATAATATAAGGTTTTGTATGAAGGTAATTTTTTAGTGAATGGTGTAATTTGAAAATTGGTTGTCTGTGGACTCCTGACTGCTGTAAATAGCAACACCACCCAAAGCTTCGAATTACAAATAACTTGATGTTACTATGCTTGTTACTCTGATACAAGATTCGATTTTAAGTCTTATGAAACTTATCAAACGAAACAATGTCCCGCATCACGTCAGTCTGTCTGACGCGATAAATTAAATAATAACTAAAAAGACTTCGATGACATTTGGTATGGAGATAGTTTTTTTTTTTATTCAAATGTTTCGACTGGGGTTTATATTTATTTATCAAATTGTGGAGAGACAACATCACTATCGTGTGTCAAGAGGGTTGGTTGGATCGACAACGGTATGGAGATAGTTTGAGGCGTTGTCTCTCTGTTTTGGAAAGCACGCGATGTGATTATCATGTCCAGGCATGCTCTCTGTCTAGCGAGGTTCGGACTAACCAGCCAATTTCAGAAACGTAGACAATTATCTTCTAAAGAAACGAATAAGTTAATGGATTAGAGTCGACTTTTCGTTCTCCGAAAATCACACTCATCACAAGAAACATAATCGGTCATCACACCAATTTATGTTGGTTTTCTTTGAGTGATAGCGTGATAGGACTCAGCGGACTTATATCTGGTATACAAAGATTTACATGATGTTTCTCCTTTAGCTTGTACATAATCAGCATCATCATATCCATAGATCATTTTACGAGTGTCTAAAGTCAAGATCGCTAGGAGCCCTAACCTCCAGGAAATTATTTTTCAAAATCTCACAGTGGGCCCGAGCTGAGAATAAAATTCAAAAACTTTCTAGTTCACAGCTCTGATTAATTTAGCCAAGAGATAATTGCAGTCAAAACACACTAAATAAGTTTAACAGTCGATGCTACTAATATTATAAATGCGAAAGTTTCTGTGGATGGATCTATGGATGTGTGTATGTATGTTTTGTTCTTTCACGAAAAACATTAACATAATATTGGTTATACATCAGAATAACACATAGGCTAGAATTTATAATGATTTTGGGTAAATTGGTCATAATATAACGATACACATCAAGTAAGTCAGAAAAAAAAATCGGAAAACTCCTTCACGCGGACGAAGCCACGAGCAAAAGCTAGTCTTTTATAATACTATATTTTATGCTTAGATATTCCTTTCACAATTCTAAATACTTAACATCAATTTTACAAGTAACTTCGCTCCTAAAGCTAAGATCTTGCGAATATCTTCAAGGTACAAACTAACCGCCGAAATAACTTGCATGAACCTGAACTGCGAATTTTATTTTATTTATTTATTTATTTATCAAATTTACCAAAAATACAATTTTCCTTATGAACTAAGACAAATAACTCTTAGGTGGTAACATTCTAATAATATTAAATTGAGATCATAGGACAAAAACAATACCTCGGTCCCTACACTAGGCACAGCCTGTATCGTAGGCGACCGATTTACATACCGTGTTACACATTATAATAAAATAAAGTAAATTGCGAAACATCAATGCAAGGTTTTATAAATTTGGGTCTGAGTGTGTGGGTGTATAATACGTGTAGTTGAATGAGGGTACACGTATTGAAGTGTCTGTGTGTCATGTGTGTGTGCGTGTGTGTGTGTGTGTGTGTGTGTGTGTGTATTATGATTGTTTAGTATGAGTATAATTGTATGTGTGTTGTGCGTATGAGTTATAGTATGCTACTGGGCTACTTTAAGTAGTGCTTCAATGTCGTTATATTCGAGGGAACATAACCACTTCTGAACCTTAAATTTCATTTCTCTGACTGAACAATGTTTAATTATACAATTTGCGTTACCGTTTACTTTATTATAAATATGGGGATGAAGAAAGACACTGAATCTTCTTGCAAAAGATGTGTTTACTTTTGATGTGGGTAGTTTATATATACGATCGAGTAACATGTTTTTATGTTTAGGCGAATCTAAGATGGTACGATGCGTATTTAGCATAACTCTCAGGATAAATAGACTACGGACTGAAAGAACTTGAGTTTCTTTATAAAGACTAGTAGTTGGATACAATATAGGCTTTTCAAAGATCACTTTGAGCACCGATCTTTGTGCTCTCTCTAGTAACATCATATATGACGCCGCTGTACCACCCCAAACTATAATACAATACGATATTACAGATTGACAGATTGCATAATAAACAGTTTTAAGTAGTTCAGTGGAAGCTGAAGTGCGTAAGTTTTTAAAATGTATATGAGTTTTCGAACTCTATTTGCTGACGTGATCAGGTGCTCTTTAAAATTCAGTTTTTCGTCAATAAGTACACCAAGGTACTTAATACTGTGAGATTTGCTGATAGTTTTACAGGTGCAGTGTAATGAATTAGGACAGGTATGAATTTGAATATTCATGTTGGACGGTGGGGCCGAAACTTTAGTTTTGTGAAAACATATATAGGTTGTTTTTGATAAATTGAGTGTCAATAAATTGTTTTGTAGCCAAATGGCAATGTTTTTCATTCCTCTTTCGGCTACATCAAAAACTTCCGACCAAGTATTTGCATGAAAAATAACTGCCGTATCGTCTGCGTAACATATGATATCAGAATTACTTATATTGGTTTTAATGTCATTTATGTATAAAATAAATAATATAGGACCTAATATGCTTCCCTGTGGAACGCCGAATTCTAAGCTACATGGATTGCTTTTATCTTGATTAATTTTAATACATTGTTTCCGATTAATTAAATAGCTACGAAACCAATTCAGGCAAATACCTCTAATACCTAGGAGTTCCAACTTTCGTAACAAAATAGGAATACAAACCGTATCAAAAGCTTGCTTAAGTCAAGGAAAACGCCTATACAAGCTTGTTTTTTGTCTAACTGTTCTACAATAATTTTAGTCGTTAAGTCAACTGCGTTTTCCGTTGATTTGTTTACTCGAAAACCAAATTGCCTTTCTGATAGTATATTGTGTTCGTCAAGAAATTTAATCAGGCGTTTATGCATTAATTTCTCTAAAATTTTAGAAAAAGACCCTAAAAGTGATATTGGACGATAATTACTAGGTTCAGACTTGTCCCCTGATTTATGGATAGGAGTAACTGCTGCCATTTTCCAGGCAGATGGAAAAATACCCTGTGATAAACTAAGGTTACAAATAAATGTTAAGGGCATAATTATGTGGTTTTGAATGGAGTATAACAAACGGTT
Source organism: Manduca sexta (assembly GCF_014839805.1). Lineage (NCBI taxonomy): Eukaryota > Metazoa > Arthropoda > Insecta > Lepidoptera > Sphingidae > Manduca > Manduca sexta. The sequence continues at coordinate 9,575,450 of NC_051124.1, forward strand.
TGAGATACCATCCAGGCCTGGGGCACTGGATGGTTTCAAACTTACTATCAAGGATTTAATCTCTTCTTCGTCAGTGGGATCAAGAAATAAAGATTGTAAGGGTGTATTGTCTATTGCTACTTTGCGGGCAAGTGAGTCCTGGGTTTCGTTAGAAGTTGACAGTATATTATTTGCTAATTGTTTTCCAACACTAGAAAAATAATTGTTACAGTAATCTAAAGATTTTATTACAGAATCTTTTGTTTGTGTGAGCTCCAATGGTACTTGTTTAGTGATCTTTGTATGTGTAATATTTTTAATGGTATCCCAGAGCTGTTTTGGACAATGTTTACTCTCCTCTAGTTTATTTGTATCATAATTTTGTTTTAATTTACGAATAATGTTACCGTAGAAATTTCTGTAGCGGGTGTAAATGAGCTTAATGGTCTCATCCTTTGGGTTCTTGCGAACCCTAGAATGTAGGAGGTCTTTGTGTTTAGAACACCTAATTAGACCAGGAGTCATCCAAGGTTCGATGGTAAATTTTGAGCGACTTACTAGTTTTTACTGTGTTTTTACTCAGTATATCAGCGATAATAAATTCAAACTCAGCAACAGCTTCGTCGATTGTACTTTTATTGATGACCACGTTCCAGTTAACCTGGCTTAATTCAGCATTAACCGAATCGTAATCAATTTTGGATATCAATCTTCGTTTACTGGAATATTTATTTATTTTAGTAACTACCCCTGCTATAACAATGTCATGATCTGTTATATCTGTATTACACACAACTGATTGCGTTTCGAACTTTGACGTAACATGAATATGATCTAAACATGCGTTACCACGTGTGGGCATATTAACTATTGGTTTAAGGTTCAGTTCAGCCAGTAGACACAGATAGTTTGCACTTGTATTTATATCCGAGTCATTTTCTAAATAGGTGTTTATATTCATATCACCAGCCACAATTACACATTTAGTGTCTTTAATCATTTGAACAGTGCAAGACAGGGAATTTAGAAAGGGCGAGGTGTCAACGAAGGATGGAGAGCGATATATTCCTAGTACGGTTATATCGTTTCGTATAGAAATTTGAAGGCAATTTGCTTCTTCGATCAAAGGTTCAGTGACCTGTGCCGACCACTGGTTGTTAACATATGCGACAACCCCACCAGCTCTATTTATGTATTTTGTTGTCCTATAGTTATTGTATCCTTTTAGCTGTGGAATAATGGAACTATCATTTAACCAACACTCCGTCAAAATAATAATATCAAATGACATGCGGAGTCTCACAAGTGTGGTTAGAAACGCATTAAAATTATGTTGTAAACTTCTGATATTTAAAGTCAAAATCTTAGTATTATATTTATGCGAAAACATTATTAAGAAACATTTTAACAGCGTGCATTTATATTGGGGAAAGTTTATTCCACAATATTACCTTGTCCCCGTTTTGCAGGGCATGTCTGTTGGATAAGGAAACAGCCTCCCACGTTATCCAGGAATGCGAAGGTGTAGCTGCACAACCGGCTGAAATCCTTGGTACAACGGGGTCACTCCGAGAAGCCTGTGGAGGAACCAGGAAGATCCGGCGCTTCTGGAAGGAGTTGGGCTGGCTAGACCCATAGCCGGCATACCACGCACAACGGCCCTATTATGGGCTAAGTGCGAAAAAAGGTGCCATCTATCCATTTTATATTTCACTCCAACGTCGCTCCTACTGAATCAATTTTATTTTATTTTATTTAAATAAGGTTCTACAGTACACACATCTCTTATCTATCTATACATATTATAAAACAAAGTCCTCTTTTCTGTCTGTCTGTATGTTATCAATTTTCTCATAATCTACTGAACGGATTCTTATGAAAGCTGGTACGGAGATAGTTTGAGACCCTGGAAAGGTTATAGGCTTTCTGTCCCGGGAAAACATATAGCGAGACTTTTGATCCCGGAAAACTCCTTCACGCTTACGAAGCTACGAGCAAAAGCAAGTTTCTAAAATAAAGTAAGTACTAAAATCACATTCTAATTAAAAGAGAATATACATTATAATTAAAGGAGTACACAACACTAACAAATTACACACAATGTTCATACTTTACCATAAATAACAAGAAAAGAAAAACAAATTAAAAAAAGAGTATATTGAAGAATTTGTCTCTTGGTTATTTTCATCAGATCTGTTTGGAAATCTCTATAAGCCTATATCATAGATTTTTTTATGGCATCTAGTTGAAAAATGAATTTTAACAGATTACAGTCTAGAATAGCACATGGGCTACTTTTTAACCCAGACAAAAATGTTTCAAGCGGACAGAGCCGCAAGCAATGCATAATATGACTATAAAGAACACTGTATCCGAAACTCACTTGGGTAATAAATCTCGTAGATTGTGGAAGCAGAGGTCCATTAAGTAATTTCGTGCGCTAAGCCTGCAAGACGTTCCTAGCGCCTAGTCACTTTGCTTCACTAATGTTTCCGATGTTACAAACTTCGATGATCTTATTTTATATTATAAATGCATTGCGTTATGTTTTAGAATACAAATAGAATAAGATTATTGTTTGTGAATATAAAATGCGCTCGTCATAATACTTAATGTGATTCTGTTAAAATATTTCAATCTAATTTAAAATCTAAATAAATTTGTGTTATTTTTAAGATTTGTTTAAGTTTTATCCTATGACTTATAGGCTATTTGGAAAGGGCGATGTAAATATGATTAAATACGTTTTTTAAATCGCATTGAAACTAATTTGCGGATTTTATCGCAATTTTTTATATTTAAATATTTTAACATCGGGAGAAAATTAAAATATAAAAAATCTGACATCTAGTTTTATATCGATGTCTAGCATTCGCATAAATATAAGAGATCATTATGTTTTTAAACTATTTTAGTATCTAACTTAATATATGAGTCAACACTGGAACAATTTTTATTGCTAATAATTATACACCCTGAGTGCCCAAGTCTTATACTTCAACTTCTTAATTAAATTCAGTGTAAAGATATAGACAGGGGTATAAAACCGAGGCGAGAACACAGAGTTTCAATCAAAAACATTTGCGCGACAAGTCCTATTTAAAATGGACCAGGAAAAGTTGAGATAATAGACCATTTCTCACAGAAGTTTCTTTAGAATTGCGGGTGAATTAGATTTATGTCCAGCGTTCAAATTTTCACCACCGATTTTTTGTTACTCAGCCACTTGCAAGAAGTGCTAACATCCAACCATCATTTTAATAAAAATTACTCACTTAGGACCTAATTGAATCAAAGAAATTAATCATTTTCTTGTGAATCTGTGATAATGTTAAACTGTGAAACTGAATACACAGTCACGACTTTTATCCCCGAAATAGTAGGCAGAGGCGCATCTGGTCTGGCTACTACAATAAGAAGCTGAATCCTTCCTATTATTTGCATAGTAAGTATATTCAACTCATTATTGTATGTTAATGATATATTTTTTTCAATGTCATTTAAATACTTTTAATCGACCCAAAATAAATCTTTCTTTCTATTACTTGTTTACCTCTTATTTGAAATTATAATTGATACTTAGTATGACTTTTATATTTAGTCGTGTTATATTTAACAAATTCGCAACGTCGCAAAGGTGCGAACTCTTTAATATTAAATTGCCTTCTCTTTTATAATCTGAAAAGTAATTTGTACTTCACAAGTCCCTAATCTGTGATCAAAATCAAATTTGTTTAGGCTACGAACTGGCACTTTGATGTTCCAAAGGGGAGGCAGTCAAATGAACTATTGGATATACTTAATGCAAATTGAATTTAATTCTAATTCTTAGGGTTAAAGACTATGTTTGAACGAACTTAAGAAGTCTTTCCGTAGTATTGATGATGTTGATTTTCAATAGGCTACTTGCCTTGTGATTATTATTGATACAAATATACTTCTACATTGACGTATATTCTATAGACATCAACGTCCATATAAACTATTTGTTCAAAATCCGAACTAAATTGGCAACCATTATTTCAGTGTTATATAACCTATTTGTTCACTTGAACAACAAATAATTTTACTTATTTGACTATAAATTTTATGCAAATCCAGTTTTTCAATTAGACTCTAATTTTTATATCATGAGCGCCACTCCGGTCACAACCACAAGCTATCAATATTGACCATATTAAAAGTCAGTTTGAATGGATTGCAGTTCAATTCAGTTGAACCCAGTGAATGTTCGGAACGCCAAATCTAGTACGTAGTTAGTATCTAGATTCGGCACGTCACATTGCTAATTGTAAAAATGCTACGACATTGTTTTTATTATATACCGTGTATCCTTTGTTGGAGGTCCTTAAATAAATAAATATATATCGATAGTCTTCTTTTTGTTTGCCTGCCTTTCAGTAGCGTAAATAGATATGTATTTCACGTGTACAGCTTTTGCTCAGAGAAGTATGGTTCAAAACCCGCGTCGGACACAGTGATATTTTCTCCTCAGAAACTGTTTGTGTACAGAGCAGAAGCAGATACCCTATTTACACCTCTACCTATCCCTTCTGGGATAAAGGCGTGATGTGTATGTCCTATATGAAGAACACAAAATTTTAGTATAATATGTAGTTATTCGTATATGTCGGGTCATAAAGAAACTAAAAGTGTAACGGTGAAAAGATGATGAAGGGATTGGTGAATGAGGTGATGTTGGCAGGGCCTCATGAACAAACGCCAGAATGTTTCGATGAACACTATATTACTGAAGATAACACAGAATGTTGAGTCCCACCAGGTGGAAGCGCAACCCCTGTTGACGTTATCATTGGAAAGAGTCCCACGCAGTGGAAGCTAATTCCAAAACGAAGTGAGAGCGTATATTAGAACCAGACTTTGCGGTGTAATTCCCTTCTCTCTTCCTCAACTAACAAATAATGTTTCCAGACGTCATGTTTCGCCGGAGAATCTTGACATCGCAATGTATAAATCACTCGTTCCGTTGTAGCGCCATCTCTTGACGATGGGATGGAACAAGTTTTATTTCCGATGTGTTATGTGTTGTTCCGATTGTTTTAAAACCAAATTGAAGCTCAAAATAAACTTAGTATTAAAATACGTAATATTCGTACCCTAAACATAATCGCATCGATTTCTTACGTTTACGCGAATGTCAAACATTGAAATAAAATTATATTGTCGATTTATCGTGGTTTTTGTATTATAATTTTCTTCCTACGTTTTGAAGTTCAGTTCGGTTCAGTTCAGTCCCCCACGCCACCACGAAGGCCGCTAAACCTGTGATACGTCGGTAGAAAATTATAATACAAAAACAGCTATTTTTAAACAGCGAGCGCATTACAACTACGCCACTAAGATAGTAGAAATAACATATTTCTACACTGACTAACATTTTTGTTCATCAATTCTAAATGTAAATATAACACAATTTTATTTGAACAAATGTATTTTCAAGAACTAATTGTAATTAGTTCATAGTTATATGGTATTACGTAAATATCACAGCGCATGCGATATGACTTGCTGTTTTAAGCAAAACTAAATATTTAATAGTATTTAAAAAAAGATACTGATTTTAATATGAGTATCTAATTTCCAAACAGCTGCTAAAACATTCCTAGCTTTAATAAAAAGAAATGTGTACCAAGAACCCCTTACTAATTATAATTTAGTTTACAAATCTGAAACAGCAATTTCTTTTAAAATAATTATTAATAAATTGTTCATAGTATAATAATTTAAATGAATAAACTAAGTGTGTGACGAATGTCCATAATTACTGCTCATTTGAAAATAACAACGACCAATATAATTTTAAACCTGATTTTTTAAAGAAATACTGTTTTGTTTTTAAAAAGACTTGAGAAGTATCTTATAAAACTATTTGGGAAATAAGAAGTAGGCATTATTTTCATAATATGTTCAATGGAATACATAATAGATTCGGTGTGTACATTTAAAAAATGAGATTTTGAAGGTGACCGAACAACTGTTTTCATTATATTTCGTTTATTTTAATGAGAAAAAATATAGTGGAATGACTATGAATTGAAATAATACTATAGTATTACATCATTACATTTATATTACATTTAAAAACTAGTGTTACAGTATTACAACATTACATTTTACAACTGTACGAACTTAAAATTTAAAATATTATATAGATTTTCCTGTTTTGCTTTAACTTAGGTTTTACATGACGTATAATAATTAAAATTATTTCCCAAATTGAGTGATTTAGTCATATTTTATAACAATTATAACAAATATCGGAAGCCAATTATGTTAATTACTTAAGTCTTTCTTCGTGATCGTACCGACAGTGGTCTCTAAGAAAGTTTTCGTGGCATTACGATCGTTTGGTCTATCGTCGTTCAGCTCTATGATAAAAAAAATGTTTATCGTTGTTATTAGAACTATGGAACTTTAAATTAATGTTGGATCAGTTAGTACTAACTTCTTAGTTCCGCGCCCAGCACCTAAGAGACCAGGAGCAGCTGAAATCAACGCTGGCTGAGTTTTATTTAAGACTAGCCTTTGCCCGCGGCTCCGCCCGCGTTATAAAGTTTTTCAGGCTAAAGTTTTCTGTTATAAAAGTAGTAGTTTCCCGGGAGCCTATGTTCTTCCCAGGGTCTCAAACTGTCTCCATACCAAATTTCATCATAATACGTTGGGTAGTTTTTGAGTTTAACACGTTCAGGCAGACAGATGCAGCGGGAGACTTTGTTTTATAATATATTTTTTAGAACTTTTAAGAGGAACAATCCCGTCATACATCATTGTTGCATAACTTTAACCGTTTACGCAGCGCAGGCAACGGAAGCTCTCAAAACTAATAATTTTTCCCCGTTTTTGCAACATATTTCATTACTGCTCCGCTCTTATTGGTCATAGCGTGATGATATATAGTCTATAGCGCTCTACAAATAAAGGGCTATCCAACACAAAACGAATTTTTCAGTTAAAACCGGTAGTTCCTGAGATTAGCCATTACTGCTCCGCTCCTATTGGGTATAGCGTGATGATATATAGCATATAGCACTTCACGAACAAAGGGCTATCCAACGCAAAAATATTTTTTTAGTTTGGAGCGGTAGTTTCTGAGATTAGCCATTACTGCTCCGCTCCTATTGGGTATAGCGTGATGATATATAGCCTATAGCACTCCACAAACAAAGGGCTATCCAACGCAAAAAGAATTTTTCAGTTCGGACTGGTAGTTCCTGAGATTAGCGCGTTCAAACAAACAAACAAACTCTTCAGCTTTATATAATAGTAAGTATAGATAGTAGATACACCCACTTCTTTTTGTATTTTTTTTTGCGTTTTTATGTTTCTTTGTATTTATTCCTAATGTTATAACAATATTAACTTTGTCAATAAGCGATATTTATTATGAGTAATAAATGTTCAAAGACAAAAAGAAACGCTTGTTATTTTTTGTTCTTGTCCGCTTAATAATACTCTTTAGCCAACCTATCACTAAAAATAACTTTTTTAATCATGATAAAATAGTAAGTCCTGATAAGTATTTCGATATAATAATATATTTATCAAGGCATATCCATAATGTTCTTTCTCTTCAACATGTCACTGAATCAGATTTAATATTTAAAAGCTGTTAGATTCGAATAATCCACATTCGCTGTCGTCTTGTCGTCATGAAGTTCTTGGAAGCCGTCGTAGTTCTTACATTTGCAACGTTATTCTATAACGTAGAGGGTCTAGTACTTGAAACAGGCGAAAGTAAGTCCTCTTAATATATCTAGTAGAAATAAAGACTTTATTGTTATGACACTTAGGGTATTTTCTTTTAAAGCTATGGGGTTTAAAAATATAAAGTTAAAGGTACCTCCGCAATGTCCATTTCTGTTACCAAGTAGCTTTAGGAAATCGGTACTCTGTTCCTACTGCTATATTGCTATATTATATATATTAATTACTTATTGCTATACAGTTATGTTTTGTTTACAGATGACTTTGACACGATAATGCCCAGAGCTGGATTGAATCAACTAATAGCTAATAAAGCTTTAGCTAAAAGTGGGGAGGGTACCGCTGGTCGTGCTGTCCCCACCGACGACGATACTGACTTATTGGAGCAATGGTGTGAAAATCCTTACGAGCCAGTAGGAGACCCGGTGAGTTCATGTACTTGACAAAATCTAACCCGTTAAGAATCAAGGGTGTAGCTACCGCCATATCAGCCGTATCAGCGATACGGGGCCCCCGAGGTTTGGGGACCCTCTTGACTCATACTTATATTAAACTAAGCAGGCGTACAAAAGATCGCAACTAAATTTAGATATAGGGCCCCTCCATGGTAAGCTACGCTACTGTTAAGGATATAAAAATAAGGGTGTAGAAAATTTCATCCACGAAGACACGCTCCACTATTTTCCCTAATCGCTTACAGTGTTCGTGAGCAGCATCTGTGCACACGCACACTATGATGAATAGCGTCGACGCTGAGACTTGGATCAGTCCCCTTACCCAGGGATACCCTGCAACACGCACGCTCAGAAATGGTGGAGTGCGTCTTCTTAAATGAAATGACCTATGTGAATAAAATAAGTCATCACTTCTATATTCCGATACACATCCATTCATCTCGGCTTTAATTTACATCATCCATTTTATTGGGTGTCGACGGGCAATTTGACACAATTATGCCTGTTGAAACCGGATAAATACAGGCCGATCCCGGAACGCGACATACTTACGGGCCAATATGGTGGGTTTTAACACCTCGTGCACCTTGGTCGCTATCCGGGCTGATATAAAATATATCCTACCACCAGTTAATGCACATAATCCGATATCTAATAATAACCAGCTTTTTTCTTCAGGTCCGCTGGTTATTATGCACGCTTCGTGATGTATTCACTTCCGATGATGATAGTGATTCTGATGAAAGTGATAGTAGCACTGAGAGTAATGAAAGCAATAGTACCACCGAAAGCAATTCAGAAACTAGCGGTAGTACCACAAATAATGATACAAGCACAACTGGAAATGCAACTGGAACTAATGACAATCAAGGTGAAGTTACTACTACTGTTAGTCCAGATGGCAATAGTGGAACCGAGGCCAGTGCAGCTTAAGATAGCGATCCTTAAGACAGTGAAGCCGCGTCTAATCATAATGCTGTTCCTAGTATGGTAAGAAATGAAATTGGAATATTTAAATGAAACTTATGGGTAATGTAATAGAATTGTAATTTATTTGAGGATAGCATTTAACATTATATTAAACAATTGTATCATCAGCTAAATAAATAATAATCACGTTCCGTGTTTTTTTTTATTTGAAGTGAACAAATTATTTTCTACGTAATATAATCTATTTTTTCAAAGAAAGATGATGAAATAAATTCACCTAATTCAAGGTGAACGTAATACCAGACTTGTTCCTAAATTTTTTAACGATTTATAAATATTCGTTTGGTATGACATATAAAAAGCGGCGATAACCTAGTTGGGTGTGGAACGGACTGCCGAGACGTATATCCGCAGGTTCAAATCCCAAGGGCACACACCTCTGACTTTTCTAAAATCATGTGTGTATTCTTTGTGAATTTATCGTTCGCTTTAACGGTGAAGGAAAACATCGTGAGGAAACCTGCACATCTGAGAAGTTCTCTGTAGGAATTTCGAAGGTATGTGAAGTCTACCAATCCGCACTAGGCCAGCGTGGTGGAATAAGGCCTAATCCCTCTCAGTAGTAGAGGAGGCTCGTGCTCAGCATTGGGCAAGTATATAATACAGGGCTGATATTATTATGACATATAACAATATGACTTGCTAACTAACCAGAAGTATGTATGTTGTATAATATGTATGTTCCTCGTTCAGGATAATTACTCCTGAATAAGTTGATAATCGTAAAATCATAGTTATTATTATGGCATGGCATGATTCAAGACTATAATAAATAATAATATCTACCCTGTATTATATACTATCCTACTGCTGGGCAGTGGGCACAGACCTCCTCTCCCACTGAGAATAATTAAGGCCTTGTCCACCACGCTAACGTAGTGCGTATTGATAGACTTCACACACCCTCTAATTACTATAGAGATTTTCTCAGGTATGTAGGTTCCCTCACGATGTTTTCCTTCGCCGTTAAAACAATCGATAATTTACAAAGTATACACACAATTATTTTTAGCAAAATCAGAGGTATGTGCCCTTGGGATTTGAGCCTGCGGACATTCGTCTCGGCAGTCCGTTCCACACCCAAATAGGCTATCGCCTCTTCTTAAGACTATCTTTAATCCGTTACAGCAACTCTTGGGAGGATGTATAGTGGCTCATATTCGTTCATTATAGAATACCAAGCTGTATCTTTTGGCGTTGTCGGTAGACCTATCAACATAATTACACACACTCACGCCTTTATCACTTAAGAGGTAAGCAGAGGCACGAATAGTGCATCCACTTTAGGACATGTATCCCATGATGTTATAAGACACCTATTACTACTTCGGACACAAATTCTAGACTTCAAGGTAAGACTGATTAGAAAAACTCAATATCACCCGACCTGGGAATTGAAGTTGAGACCACAGCACAGCATTTGAACCGCAATACAAGTACCGCAGTCAGCATAATTATGAAGCATACATGTCTTGCCAAAGAACTGAAAGTTTTCTAAAAAAAAAATAGAATTGGCGCTTAAATTATACGAAGTAAGTTAATGGTAAATATATTTTATTATTTTGCGTCACTTTTGCTTCTATTATCTGAAGAATTGACTCAAAACCTTAACGGTTTTACTAATAAAAATTATTATCTATTTTTAACCAGTAACAACTAGGTTATATGAGCTATAAAGTTTACAACTAGTCGTTAAAACTATGATATATTTAGATAAGCTGTACAGCCTATATTAACACAAATAAAAAGAAATTAAGGGGTTCATGAACGCCATTTTATTTATATTTCCTTTATATTATTAGGAAAGAATATAATGGAGTGTCTCGCTTTAGCAAATAACCTACTACTACCGCCTAGTCTTCATGGTGAGCGACTGGACGGTTATGTAGGAATGGCCGGCCTTACGACCCGGTGAGTTGGCGCTGAGTCGCCTGGAAAATATCAGGTGACCGCCGGGCCGAGTCACGAAAACAATAAATCCAATGCACGGCAATACTAACTAAAACCCCGCGGTGCCCCTCTTCTGCACGTTACGTATCTAAAAGATAACCTGAATGCATACAGATTGTAGATAATAATGCCACCCTTGTATGCTGGGCACGGGCCTCCTCAGATTGGAAGACTCCACATACCCTCAATATTCTTATAAATAACTTATCAGGTATGTAGGTTTCATCAAGATATTTTCCTTCATCATGAAAACTAGCAATAAAAACGGTGCATACTGATTACTACATGGTGTTGTCTACTGCGGTTGTCCTACAATCTTACGGGCACAACAGGTTCCACAAATATAAAATATGAAGCTTTATAAAGAACTGAACCGCACATGTCCTATATTGAAAACGATAAATGATAATGTAGAAGTATTGGAAAGCATATCCACAATATTCTTAACAAGTCGAATTTCATTTTATTGTAACTTCCATTTTATACGTTAGTTTACCCTTTAAATACTGTCAGGAGTCATTAATCAACATTCACTGCTATCATCACGGTTGTATCAACATGAAGTGCTCTAGACCTTTCGTTTTGTTAATACTGGCAGCGTTATTTTACGCGACCTCTGGAAGCGAGGCTGAAGGAAGTAAGTACTACTTGCATATAATTCTAGACTTGAAAATTTAATAATTAATTAAAGAGATTAAAGTGGCAAATAATATTAACATAGCAAATATAAAGACAATAAATAGAATCTAAATGTGAGTGAATAGTTCCAAATAGCGACAATAACTCGATGTGTGTCAATAGTTCCAAAAGAAAAGACAAATATATTTTAAAGATATGGGAAAATAGGGCGTAATTAAAGATGATGGTAAAATAATTGACAGAGTTAAGAGAGTTACAAGACAGTGCAAACTTTGCAACCTTTCTTTTGTACTGTGATACACAGAAAAATATGAAACTACGATCGCAATGTAGTGTTAGTGGAACTACAATAGTGATTCTTTTCAGAGATTAAGCCCAGCAAGGTGCAGCCCAGAGGGTTAGGTATTGGTGGTGGCGGCAAAGAGCTAGCTAACAGTGGCGGCAGCGAAGGAGGGAACTCTGGTGGAGGAGGATTTGCGTCATTACTAAATATTTGCAAAAATGAATCATCAGTCAACAGCAACCCGGTATGATTTCTTCTTACACATCTTCTCTTAGCGTATTTTATACAATTTCTTAGTAAATCCTACGGTCAAATACAATTCACTTTGTCATTTATATAGTATTAAACAGCTCAACCCGGCCACGTTTCGCTGTAGCTCAACCTTTATCAAAAACTCATAAAACGCTCGTAATTGTCCGTTTCCGTGGAATCCTCAGAATATAAAGTATATAACAACAGTCTTCTATTAAAATGCAACGTTTTATAAAAAATCAAGACAATCCAACGTCTATGAGTTTTACGGGGGCAAATGCAATGATAACGCGTAAACTATTTTTTTACATATATAAATAATAACAATAGTATTAGCCCTGTATTATATACTATCCCACTGTTGGGCACAAGCCTCTACTACTGAGAGGGATTAGGCCTTAGTCCAACACGCCGGCCTAGTGCGGATTGGTAGACTTCACACATCTTCGAAATTCCTATAGAGAACTTCTCAGGTGTGCAGGTTTCCTCACTAAGTTTTCCTTCACCGTTAAAGCAAGCGATAATTCATAAAGAATACATATATAATATTTAGAAAAGTCAGAGGTGTGTGCCCTTGGGCTTCGAACCTGCGGACATTCGTCTCGGCAGTCCGTTCTACAACCAACTAGGCTATCGCCGCTTTTTACCTGTAATAATTTATAAAGCGAATAAGTGTTTTTTTTTCAGTTTTTATGCATGATATGCAAGGGACCTTCAGGTAATTGCTTCAAATCTGGCGGCGGTGGTAGTTCTGGTGGGTCAGGAGGATCTGGCGGATCTGGTAGTGCTAGCAGTGCGGCTTCTGCTGCTTCTGCTGCTTCTGCTACCTCGTAATCCTCAAAATGAGAAAAAATAAATTTATGGTCAATGAATAATATCTCGCCTTTTATTATTTTAATATATATAATATCAGCCCTGTATTATATACTGTCCCAGTGCTGAGCACGGGCCTCCTCTATTACTCAGAGGGATTAGGCCTTAGTACACCACGCTGGCCTAATGCTGATTAGTGGACTCCACACACCCTCAGAATTCCTATAGAGAATTTCTCAGGCATGCAGGTTTCCTCACGATGTTTTCCTTCACCGTTAAAGCACGCGATAATTCACAAACAATACACACATGATTTTTTAAAAAGGCAGATATTTCAAGGCAGAGATGTTTAATAATGTGTAATGCCCTTAGGATTTGAGCCTGCGGACATTCGTCTCGGCAGTCCGTTCCACGCCCAACTAAGCCATCGCCGCTTCGTATTATTTTAATACCTAATAAAAATACGATTAAAATTGATGGTTGCTGGTTGAAAAGCTTGACCACACAGTGAGCGAGTCTGGGCAGGGGATTCACACCGTGTGTTTGGAGTTCAAATTACTATGATAACAAACGAAACGGCACATAAAACTGACACGTTTAGATAGTCGTAATGGTTCCCACCAGTCATCATTTTCAATAAACGATCCCCAATAGCTTTTAGCAATCTCAAAAATTGAGATGAATCAGAACAAATCTTTTTCACATGCCATAGTATTTTCTATTGGTTAATTCTCGGAATCAGATTTAAAATTGAGATTGGGATCGTTTAGATTGCAATGTTCTTATTTCTTGGCAGGGTCCCCAACTTAGAAGTTTTCTTTCAAATATATAGGAAGATTAGCGTGAAGGGATTTTTAGTGTGTAATATTTTTGTGGGTATTTTTAGCGGCCTTGATTTTTTATATTTACTCATTCATTCTGTGCCAGGTAGACTCTTCCATCTGGCGGACACAGCCTGCCTTTTTGATCTTACTTCGGATACATATGCTTGGGATATATTATGAGTATGTTGGGAGCCTATTTATTTATAGACTATCTATATCTTGGTGTGTTTAACCCAGCCTCGCGACACGCCGCGTGATGTGTGTGAGCGTAGTGCCGCGCTCTCGCCAAATTTTCAACACGCCATGCCAATAACACACCCAGCCATGCTGTCTGTTCAGTGAATCCTTCAAATACACATCACTTATGTTAGTACCACACACGCCATCTCTCTAACGATATTAGCTATATAGTCCTTGACGGTTTTTTGCGTTATTTCGACAATGTAACATCAACTTTGTACATAAAGAACACAAATTCTATGTTGCTCTGCTCAAAAAGTCCAAATATTTTAATGGGATATATTAGCAGGGCAAGCGGAGTATCAAGTGTGATTATTATTTTTTTTTATATTTTGTCTCCCACTTTGTAAAGGAGGAAGGTGGAAAACTAATATTTCCAACCTTTCTATTTGATTTATTTCGTTGCGAATTATAACAGTTTAGTGCTCCCAGAAACTCGCTGAGCTCCACCACTCGGTGTCATAAAATACATGCCACCGCCAATCACGAATCACGAAGTCAGGGCTCATAGGAATCCCATTTTTAAATGTGAGGGCGTGATAGTTCCTAAGTGTAGAACATAAAATAAATATCCATCAAATAACGAATCGACGACTAGCTTTTATCGTAAAATTGAATAATCATATACATTATATTATTATAAAATTTTGATACTAAATCGATCGGTGTTCCCCGAATCTTATGACTTGTCTTTCCTTATACGAGGCCTAAAAAGAGTACTCACCTCCAAGTAGACAACAACTTTGCTGTGTTTCTGGCATCGCAGTCAATGGTCGGCGGATCCATTTGTCTATTAAGACGACAAAAAAAAGACGGATGTACTTAGTGGTACACTCTTGCCAGACATTGGACTGACCGGTGGTGGCCTATTTTAATTTCAATCTCTGTTTAATTAACCAAACCTTACGGTTACGCTCTTAAGCGTATAAATGACGGGGACGGGTTTCTGTCTGTATTAAGCTATCTTAAAAAGACATAATAAATCATTAAAATTAAACTATTTTTCGGATTTTATCGCGGTTTTAATTATTTTAGTTTTCTCCCGACATTTCGAAGACTTTGCAGCCTTAATAATAATAAAATAATAAATAATAATAAGAATAATGCATAAAATATCACCAATATTTGAGTGGTAGGCCAATAAAAGTATTCAAAGTATTCGTGGTCACGGGGGGGACTGACTGGTTGCACGAAGGCTGCAAAGTCTTCGAAACGTAGGGAGAAAATTAAAATATAAAAACCATGATAAAATCCGAAAAATAGTTTAATTTTAATGTCTAACATTTGTGTAAACATAAGCAATCATTACATGATAAATCGTCCTACGTGGACTCTCCCGGTAGCGTTTTTGTATTGGGTTCGTGATACGACACCGCTCTGAGGTACCGAATTCGAATCCCGGTTCGATAAAAATAATACTGGGTTTTTTTGTTCACTATCAGCCTGGAGTAGGAAATTTGTGTTCAATATGGCCCGATCACATCATGGGTCGGATAAACACAAGAAAAATTGATTGTCCTTCACGTCTGCCTATCTCCTTGAGCATAAAGATGAGTGTTTATATTTTTTTTATATTAGCATATTTTACCGCTAATACTAAAACGCTAGTAGCTTCCTGGACCTTTCTAGCCTTAAGGCATTGTGTAAATTGACGAATTATTTATATTAAATGACAACTTGTCACATTAGTTTTATAGTGATCCATAAAACGAATGTAGTAAGTTGTCTTAGCAATTGTTTTAATTTACATATTTTCAATTAAAACGTTGTTCGGTTCACTTTCGGTGTGGTAATCTCATTAGACGATCGTGTATCATGAAGTTATTTGGAGCCTTCATAATTTTAATACTCGCTTTTTACCCGTCTGGGGGGACAGTAAAGGATGGCTCGGGTCTGTATTTCTTCATTATACAAGATAATTTTGTAATTGCTTAAAGAAATTAAACCACATACTCGTTCATACCTCCGCTAACATTGTGTCTAAATGTTAGCATGAATAACGAATATTTTCAACAAAAATCTTAGTTTTTATTTTTGGATTCTTTTATAATTTTGTAGTTTAGTGCGAATATGGCGTGTGCGTGGCAGTATTGCTGATTGTAAGCATGATATCACTACAACGAATTCTCTTAGAGTAGTAGTAGTGGCTTAAGTGAGTGCAAAATTAAAATTATTTTTTATGATATTTATTTTATTTGAAATTCATACTTTTTTCTTTTACATCCACAGTTCGAATTACTTATTGCAAAGAATTATTTTCAATAAGATTATAAAATATGTGGTTTTATTATTAACGCAATGTCAAATTACTCTATACTATAGCTTAAATTTTATATATACTCATATTCCAACTAGTTCATTACTGTTATTATGTATTTGTTTATGTATATCTATATAAATACGTAGGTATATATCCATTTGATTTTATAAATATTATGCACATTTAAATAAAAGTATTTAGCGATTTATCACGGCTATTTACATTTTAATATTATATATATTTTGTTAAATTTTGTATAAGAGAGGTAAATATTGTAACTTGACTTGCGGATGCCAGTACCTCAGTCCGCCCCTTGACCATAAAGCATGTAGTCTTCGACACGTCGAGAGGAAATTATAATATGAAAACTGCGATAAATCCGTATATAGTTTTATTTCAATGTCTAACATTTAGGTACTTTTGTTTTATACTGTTAATAACATTTTTTTATTATACCTCCGTCTATCTCTACATCACCCTAAGGCTGACTGGGAGTATACCCTTGGCATTAAGTCCGCCTGTATACCTTTTGTACAAAGTGTATTAAATAAATAAATAACTCCCAAGTATATCTTGTGAATACCTTAGAAAAGTTGTTTAAGCAAAATGTTTCTCCACCATATGTATAAAATTTGATGCGTTAATCACATCGGTATGGAATAAGGTAGGGGGAATACACCTGTAGGGCTACCCATATAGACCTTTATGAGATGGGATTTTGAAAAACAGTACAGTTAGCCGTTAGACGTTCTATATTGATTATTTTGTAATTAATTAATACTTTTTAGCCGCGAACACATTCATTTCAGGTTCATTATATCAATTATTTGATTAAATTAATATAGATTCGAGTGGGCGTGCTGCGTCGGATTCCATGCCCTTGACGCTTATTGGCCGTTATTTTCCAAATCTATGTAGAATAAGAATGCAAATGAGTGAGGTACGTTTAAACACTTCTATTCTTTTTTTGCCTTGACTAAGGTAGTGTGGCCGAAGAAAACCCGGTCCCTAACAAGGCCCATCTATGTTTATTGTATTTTTTTTTATTGTAATGCAAACACGTCCTATGATTTTGTTAGTTGTTTTTTATTACATTCTATATATAACGATATCCTGCAATTTTCAAAAGGTTCTTTCTATATTTTTTCATGAAAAGATTTTAAAAATAGTAGGACCGTCAAGGGTTCCATTACCTTAGTATAAACTGAATGATTCGTTTTTTTTTATTGCTTTGAATAACCAGACGAACTTGCCGTTTGCCTGATGATAAGCGATACGAACCCCCATAAATAGTAGAAACACCATCCATCACCTTGAATTACAAAGTATTGTTGGGTATTTCACTGCGCTCGCCATCCTAAGACATGAGATGTCCAGTAGTTACACTGGATACAATTTCCTTTAAACCAGAACACAACAGTGATTACACACTGCTGTTTGGCGGTAGAAATAAATATTGCGGTGGGACCTACCCAGGCGGACTCTTACATCTGAGAGACCTACCACCAGTTAAAATGTGCAAATAATTTAGACTAATCACATATACTTAGTCTGGCCATAAATACTGTTACACTTAATTATAAAAAAATATTACATTTGAATTTCGAATCTGTCATTTTTATACGATTGTTCATTGTGTTTTCTCATTTTGGCGCCAATACATTGTAAAATATTTTGCGATATTAAAATGGTGTGGGGTGATAAAGAGAACCGAATCGCTGTGATAGCATTACACAAAGTAGGTATGGAGCCAAATGCAATTTTTAAAACTCTCCATACACTTGGTATTAGTAAAATGTTTGTGTACCGGGCTATTAATAGGTACAATGAGACCTCCTCTGTTTGTGACAGAAAAGATCTGGCCGTCCACGTAGTGTTCGTACGAAAAAGGTGGTCAAAGCAGTAAGGGAAAGAATTCGAAGAAATCCTGTCCGAAAGCAAAAGATTTTATCTCGGGAAATGAAGATAGCACCTAGAACCATGTCGCGTATTTTAAAAGATGACTTAGGACTTGCAGCCTATAAGAGACGCACTGGCCATTTCTTAACTGATAATTTAAAGAAGAATAGGGTGGTAAAATCGAAACAACTACTGAAGCGGTACGCAAAGGGAGGTCACAGAAAAATTTTGTTTACGGATGAGAAAATTTTTACAATTGAGCAACATTTTAACAAACAAAATGACCGTATTTATGCTCAAAGCTCTAAGGAAGCTTCCCAATTAGTCGACAGAGTGCAACGTGGACATTATCCGACTTCAGTGATGGTTTGGTGGGGTGTTAGCTATGAAGGAGTGACTGAGCCATATTTTTGTGAAAAGGTATCAAAACATCGGCACAAGTGTATCAAGATACCATTCTTGAGAAGGTAGTTAAGCCCCTTAACATCACCATGTTCAATAACCAAGTATGGTCCTTCCAGCAAGACTCGGCGCCGGGTCATAAAGCTCGGTCCACGCAGTCTTGGTTGGAATCGAACGTTTCGGACTTCATCAGAGCTGAAGACTGGCCGTCGTCTAGTCCCGATCTTAATCCGCTGGATTATGATTTGTGGTCAGTTTTAGAGAGTACAGCTTGCTCTAAACGCCATGATAATTTGAGTCCCTAAAACAATCTATACGATTGGCAGTGAAGAATTTTCCCATGGAAAGAGTGCGTGCTTCTATTGATAACTGGCCTCATCGTTTAAAGGACTGTATTGCAGCCAATGGAGACCACTTCGAATAAGCTTTTTATATTTTTAATTGTTTTATATTTATGTATTAAACTGACACACTGTAAAAGTAATAAATGTTATTTGCAGTTAACAATTTTCTTTTTTCTTTATTACAATATTTATGGCAAGACTAGGTATATATGATATTAGGACTTTAGTCCTAATAGTCCATTCCTCGTTGTCTGGTTCGATTTCAACAATGAGAAATAATTTTTGTATACGAAAAACCACTCACGACTCGACTAGTATTGTAAAACACACATCCCGTTAGTCATTCCACTAATAATTATGCGGTATTTTTTGGCAACTAGCTTGCGTACCTCTTACAGGCAAACACATAAACAATATTTGTGACATAAAAATATCTTTCCAGATGATGTGTGTGGTCTGCAGTGGTCCAACAGCAAATTGCTCTCAAATACAAAATGGCGGCGCCGGCAACACACGTCGTAATCCTGCAAACGCAACTGCAGTAGACGTTGTTATCAAATTCCTTGGAAGACAATGCACAGATTGTTAAAAATCTTACTAATATTATAAACACGATTTTTTGAATATTTTTTTTATTGCTTTGAATGACGAAACGAGCTTGCCGTTCGCCTGATGGTAAGCGATACGACTGCCCATACATAGTAGAAACACCATCCAACACCTTGAATTAGAAAGTATTGTTTGGTATTCCACTGCGCTCACCATCCTGGGACGTGAGATGTCCACGGGACGTGTGGCACCTATTGAAAACTTCGGAAGTACTTATGCTTGTACTCACAAACAATACTGTGAAGTCGCACACTGCGCCCCAACACACAGTGTCCGTAATTTCATAGTTTCTTTTTTATTTTGTTTATGTGAACGAGTTCTATCTCAATATTAGCCAATTACAGCGCCCTTTTGTCTCCGCACTGCAAAGGCCGTCTTACCGTCAGCTCTGAGAAACAGACTTATTATCACAGCAATGCTCCTTACATAGCTATGTAACATATAAGACTTATTCATTTAAACTATTTACTATAAGTTTATGACAAGATGAAATGAGACCCGAGATGATTTTTGGTCTGATTTATTTCATGCACAAATGGTTGTAGATAAGCATTATGGAAGCATAATTCTAATAAAAGATATGTTTATTATAGTATTTCATATATATACATTAATTGTAGTTTAATATTGATGATTTCTATGCTTCTATAATGTGTATCGATATTTAATATCACATTGATTTAAATATCGATATAACATTTTATTATATTGGCAACACTGTGGCTGACGAATTTACTTTTTAAGTTGAGTACACTGTCGCACACATTCGATGGCAAACAGTCGCCGAGGCAAGATCTAAGATATTGTATTATACTGTTTATTTTGAGTGGTAAAATAGTGTTTAATTACTGGGTTGATCCTTACATGCTTATATACTAATCTGGTACGTGAGTCACTTGACGTACATGCATCTCCCATCCAAGCATCTACGTGATAATGTGAGACGTTGTCGCCTCAACTAAATTACTTTTCTACTATAATATACTTTGTATCCCTGGAAAGAACCTCAAACCCAATGTATTACTGAGTAACGCAAGCCTAACTGCCACCAAATCTTATTTATTCTAAATCCCTACAGTCAATCAATGCAGGCCGTTTTGCTATAATAATTTATCTACAATATGTCAGAGAATTTTATATAAGCGATCTCATTTAACCGAACCACTTTCAATCTTGGTCAGGTATCATGAAGTCTGGGACTTTTCGTGTTTCTAATATTAGCTGTGGCAAGTTCCACTCAAGACATAATCGAGGATGGCATAGAAAAAGCGTAAGGCGTGGGTGGCGTAGGCCAGCGCCTACGGCCTCGCAGTTCAAGTGCCCCCACGACGGCCCATGAACGCAAAGAGCAATAATTTCCGACCATATGAATTATATGAAGAGCTACAAACAATGGTTTCAAATTTACTCGTTTTCATTAAAGATGTGAAACAGCTGTTTCAATACATAGCCGAAAATAATTTTATTGAATTTTTCCGGAATATTTATATTGTCATTTTTGTTCACAGTACCAGTAAGTGCAGCCTCGGCTGAAAGGATCAAAATTAAAACTAATAAAAAAAATATGGAGTACAATGAGTCTGGAAAAACTTTTATTTTTAGCAGTTTTATCTATCGAAGCAAATGTAGCAACTAATCAGGATAACGACAGTTATTGACGAGTTCAAAAAGGGTAAAAACAGAAAATGTATGCTTCTTGAATTGTTTAATGTTTGTTAATGTATACTTAATAATGTAAAAGAATTACAATGACGGAGTTTGAATTGTAATGAATAGAAATTTGAGTATCAAAAAAAATTCTAAACGAATTCCATAGGATGCCCTCATAAAATGTATTTTGCCCACATCAAATTAGGTCTTGCCCCGCCACTGAAGGTATCGAATGTATTATGCACTTTATAAACTTATTTTTTTATTTATGTTTCTTCGGCAGCCATAATCCTGGTTATAATATGACACAGTTCTCATAGAGAACAGACTTGAGAGTAGACAGATATTTTATTGGATCTCTTCCACATACGGTAATTGAAAATACCATACAATAATACAATTTTAAAATCAGACATAGCAACTTTTATTAGTGCGTGTGCGTGTGTATTGTAACTTTGACTTTTCGGATGACCAACACCTCAGTCCGCCCCGTGACCACGAAGGCTGCAAAGTCTTCGAAACGTCGGGAGTAAACTATAATATTTAGATAGAAACCGCGATAAAATCCGTAAAATCGTTTTATTTCAATGTCTAACATTCGCGTAAACATAAAAAATCATTATTCTATACGTTTTCATGTGTGCGTTTATAGTACGTACATAGAGTACATAATGTTTTGTCTTCGTGTTATTTTGAATAGACTATTAAACTAATTTAATTATTTTTATACATACGGGCAAGACATAGTGATGACACTGCGCCTGATGGTAAGTGGAGTGGGGCCCAATATAGTGTCGACAGATATGAGATGATTACCCGTCGACAGTTGATACAATTATGCCGGCATGTTGGAACTGGATATACACAGGCTGATCCCGGAAAGCGACACACTTACGTGGGCAACTATAACGGGTTTTAACACCTTGTGTACGTTGTTCGCTATCTGGGCGGATGTAAAATATATCCTACCACCAGCAAAACTAATTCTCGATTAGATTTATGCCTAACATTGCGTAAAACTTTTATATCAATGAGCGAAAAAGGAAAAGCTAGACAACCCGGCAGTGACGGAGCACGTGTGACATCCCATAAATACTGTTAAATCCAACGGAAAAAGTACCAGGACTTTTTAAATCGCCACTCACGGCTTTTATCACCAAAGAGTAAACAGAGGTGCAACTAGTGCACACACTTTCAGCCATATGGACGCCATCTCACGATATGATAGGGGGCGAGCCTATCGGGCACAAATTTTAGACTCCGGGCTGATACTGAGTAAAAACACCCAATACCACTTTGCCCGACTCGAGTTTTGAAGCTGAGGCCCCAGCACCGCAGTCATACTGTAATACGCAACCGAGGCGGTCAATGCAGTTTGAAGTTTTTCTCAGAAAATAGTGTCTAAATATGTGAATTTTTATATATACTAGCAGTTTCTTGGGACTTCGCCCTCATAAAAATCCTGTCCTGCTGTATATATAGCTAAATCACTGAAGTGATTCAAAGCTCCATGTGTGTGACGCTATCTACTTATAATTTAAATATATCCTGCGGAACTAAATTACCGGGGTCAAAACTGGCCAATTTATTACTCCAGGACATGATATAGACCACTTCACTACAGTACTACCGTATTCGTCGGCACGCGGGCAGGAACTATCAGAAGAATCGTGGGAACTTTTAGAAGACTCGGCGGTGAGGACGGAACTGATGTCTTGCCTATCTACGTCTGCATGATTAATTAATAATAATTATTATCAGCCCTGTATTATATACTTGCCCACTGCTGAGTACGGGCCTCCTCTACTACTGAGAGGGATTAGGCCTTAGTCCACCACGCTGGCCTAGTGCGGATTGGTAGACTTCACACACCTTCGTAATTCCTTTAGAAAACTTCTCAGATGCGCAGGTTTCCTCACGATGTTTTCCTTCACCGTTAAAGCGAACGATAAATTCACAAAGAATATACGCATGATTTTTTAGAAAAGTCAGAGGTGTGTGCCCTTGGGATTTGAACCTGCGGACATTCGTCTTAGCAGTCCGTTCCACACCCAGCTAGGCTATCGCCGCTATATATGTATAGATATACTTTATACTTATTATACTTATATGCTTTAGGTATATCAAATAAACCATTCTATCCTAAAAATAAGATGTTAACATTTTTCATCTATATCTATCTATACTTATAATAAATCTGTAGAGAGGTCAATTCTGTACATGAAATATATTTCCAAAATAACTATCAGGGGGTGATTAGGGATCGATACTGATGCCAAAAATGCAATTAGTAAAATTTTTGTCTGTCTGTCTGTCTGTATAACCGTTATAGAAACAAAAACTACTCGACGGATTTTAACGAAACTTGGTACAATTCTTTGTCATACTCCTGTGCTGGTTATAGTATACTGTTTATCACGCTACAATTAATAGGAGCAGAGCAGTGAAGAGAAATGTTGGGAAAACGAGAGAAGTTACTCCATTTTTTAAGCTTCCGCCGCGTGTGCAACCTTAATGGTTAAAGCTACACAGAAATCATGTATGACGGAAATGTTCGCCTTAAAATTATATAAAAAATATTCCACGACAGCATATGTCTATCTTTTATGGTTGACTCACAATAACACGTGTAGCTCCCGATAGCATAGCAGTTCGAAGCTTTCTCATTATATTTGTCTACTCTTACGTTTATAACACTCTCTGTCAGCCCCGGATCTAGGGGGGGCAAGCCAGGGCCCGTGCCCCGGGCGGCGAATTTAGAGGGCGGGAAATTCAAACTTGGCAGACGAATACACACCTCATCATTAACGCAACTTTGACTACTGCGACATCTATACTCTATACTATTATATAAAGCTGAAGAGTTTGTTTGTTTGTTTGTTTGAACGCTCTAATCTCAGGAACTACTGGTTCAAACTGAAAAAATATTTTTGTGTTGGATAGCCCTTTGTTTGTGGAGTGCTATAGGCTATATATCATCACGCTACACCCAATAGGAGCGGAGCAGAAATGGCTAATCTCAGGAACTGCCGGTTCGAACTGAAAAAATCTTTTTGTGTTGGATAGTCCTTTGTTTGTGGAATGCTATATATCATCACGCTATGCCCAATAGGAGCGGTTCAGTAATGGCTAATCTCAGGAACTATCGGTTCGAACTGAAAAAATATTTTTATTTTGGATAGCCCTTTGTTCCTGGAGTCTTATAGGCTATATATCATCACGCTATGACCAATAGGAGCAGAGCAGTAACAGTTTCAACATGTTGCAAAAACGGGGAAAATATATTATTTTTGAGAGCTTCTGTTCCGTGCGCTGCGTAAACGGTTAAAGTTATGCAACAACGATGTATGACAGGATTGTTCCTCTTAAAAAGTTATACAAAAATTTATTATAAAACGAAGTCCCCCGCTGCATCTGTCTGCCTGAACGTGTTAAACTCAAAAACTACCCAACGTATTAGGATAAAATTTGGTATGGAGACAGTTTGAGACCCTGGGAAGAACACAGGCTTCCGGGAAAATATATAGCGTGACTTTTATAACGGAAAACTTTAGCCTGAAAAACTTTATAACGCGGGCAGGAGCCGCGGGCAAAAGCTAGACCAGTATATAACACACATAAATTATTTTCGCGGAGCGCGAAATGATGATGATGATGACAAAAGTAAAAATATAGGTGGTTAGGGCGGCATTATCCAGATTTTGCCCCGCCTTCAAAAATTCAAGATCCGGGCTGCTCTCAGTCATCCCTAATTAAAAAGTTAACATTATTAAATATTCCCTAAAAATAATCATAGAAATCGGTATAGAAACACCAAAGTTATACATGAAATACGCTAATAATAAGCCATCACGCGTGAATACTGAATCATGCTATATGCTTCCTTCGATTTCACCAGGATCCCATCATCAGACCCTGACCGGACAATCGGACCACCTGCATACCACCATACATTAAAAAAACATCCCGACAAATTGAGCACCACCTCCATTTTTGAAGTCCGAAATCCACGCCGGCGAAGCTGCGGGCGGAAGCTAGTCGTAAATAAAATGAAATGTTTGAAAAAGGAATATGGAAGACGCAGAACAGTGTGTTAGGATCGTGGTTTGTTGTGACGAGGTAAATAGGCATTGGCTAGTTGATTAAAAGAAACATTCGAGTGGGCGTGCTGCGTCAGATTTCTCGTCTTTGACACTCATAGACCGTTATTTACCGAGTCTGTAGGATCAGAATGCAACAGAGTGAGGTGTGTGAATGCTTAAAGCATTTCAATTCTAATTTTGTCTGGACTAAGGTAGTGTGACTAAACAAAGCCCGGTTCCTAACAAGACCCACCATCTATGTTTTTGGTATCGTGATGTAAATACATATTACGATTTTGTTAGTTCTTTTTTATATACATATATACTATCACGCCTCTATCCCATTGGGGTAGGCAGTGACTATACATAGCCATTTTTCACGATTTTGGCATACTTCTCTCGATTCCTCCACCTTCATCAATCTTTTAAGGCATTCTCGCCGGTTCAGGGAACTTTTAACCTGGCCTTTACTAAGAATGTCAGATATCTGACATTCGTAGGTCCGGTGAGATAGTCCTACCGTCTCTTCCATCCTCATTCGTCTATATATCCTCTTTGTCAGTCTCCTATCATCCATCCTCTCCAATTGCCCACACCATCTAAGTTCTTTTTTATTTCATTTTATAGTATGTAGTGATATGTTGCAACTTAATCAAAGGTTTTATTTTATATTTTATCATGCAACGATTTTGAAATTTGGGGCGAATTCAAAGGTTACGTTACCTTATATGTAGACTTAATAGTAAGTAAAATGAGCAAAGAATTTAGATTTCCAAATATTGATGATTCTTTTATTCGTCCTAATCGATGCCGCATCGCCTCTGGTTCGATTTTAATTATAATAATTTCTACCTTAAAAAAAATCACTTACGACTCGTCTGTACTATATAATAAATATCAACAAAAGAGCGGACCATCAATGGAAAAATGTTGCAAATTTATTCCGTTTGAGAGCTTCTATCGCATGCGCTGCGTAAATGGCTAAATTTACGCAACAAACGTGTTTGCCGAATTTTTTCCTCTTAAAATGTTCTAAAAAATATTTCAAAACAAAGTTGCCCGTCGCATCTGTCTGCCTGTCTGAACGCGATAAACTCAAAAACTACCCAACGGATTTGGATGAAATTTGGTATGGAAAAAGTTTGAAACCTTGGGAAGTTCATAGGCTACTTTCTATCCCGGGAAAATATATAGCGGGACTTTTATTCCGGATAACACGGGGGGAGGGGGAGAATTACAGATCAAATAGCGGACCTTCGCATAAATACAACTAAGCATCGATATATAATGTGTACTGCGCATTAGATCTGACGTTCCGAACACTCACTATGTTCAAGTGATTGAACTGCAATCCATTCAAACTGACTTTAGTATGGTGTCAATATTGACAGCTATTAAAAGCGCCTCAGCGCTGCATGTTTTAAAAGTTTGGATAGACAACGTTTTATGTTTTAGCGCTGCAGCGAACTTTGGTTCTAACTCCAGGTTTTGAACAAATAGTTTATATGAACGTTCGTGTCTATAGAATATACGTCAATGCAACTAAGAATAATAATATCAATTAATATAATTTACCTTGTTTATCATTAGAATAAAAGTAAAACCCACCAGTCAGTCAATGTACGCCATTACGCAATAAAAAATTATCTATAATGTTCACAATAAAGACCGTTACATTAACATAATATGACAGAGGAATTTATATAAGCCATTTCATTAAACCGATCATTCAGTCTGTCATCTTCGGGCGTCATGAAGTTCCTGGGACTCTTCGTGTTTCTAATATTCGTTGTGGCAAGTTCCATTGAAGACGTAATCAAGGATGGCAAAGGTATTTTTTACTTTATTTATAATTCTTCATGATGATGAAGGATTATGGATGCACAATCCTGGTTATTATATAATATAGTTCTTATAGAGAACAGAGCACACAGACAAATGAAAATAAAACACAATTTTAAAAGTAAAAAAAACTATTACTTTGGATATGGGAACTAAAATAAAAAATCTTGCATTGATGGCGTAGTTTTATTAGGATACGACTTTAGTGCTAAGGTCTTGGGTTCGACCCGGAGTCGGGAAAACTGATACTGGGTTTTCTACTTAGTATTAGTTCGTAGTCTGAAATTTGTGTCCGATATGATGATAGGCTCGCCCCCTATCACATCATGAGACGCAATACACATGGCGAAAAGTGGGTTCACTAGTTGTACATCTGCCTACACTTTCGGGATGAATTTGTGTGTGTATAAAATTAAAAATATGTAAACAGTTTGAAACAAGTAACTTTTGAAATAGTAACAATATATATAATTATCCTACATAGGTACATTTTGCAAACCAGAGACCTACCATCTCTATCCATAAGACAGTAATAAAGTATTGTTATGTGTAATTAAAATGGAATGATTGCAGAACTGTCCACAATAGTTGGAGCTGATGAGCAAGGAAGAGGCATAAATTCCCAAAGGCAAATGAGGGGCGGTATTGTGCTAAACCTATTATGCAGTGATGATAGGAGTGTGCAAAAATGTCCGGTATGATAATAATCCTTTTTTTGTTACTCGTCTGCACCCGATGATAAGTAGTGTGGGGTCCAACAGAATGTCGACTGACGAGGTATGATTACCCCTCGGCAGTCGACACAATTGTGCCGGCCTGTTGGAACTGAATACACAGGCTGATCCCGGAACGCGACACACGTGTGCCACTATGGCGGGTTGTAACCCCTTGTGTACGGTGGTCGCTATCCTGGCGGATATAAAACATAACCTAAATACCAGCACCTTGTTCTAATAAAATTAATAGCTGCTACAACTTAACTGATTTGTACAGGAATAGATGGAAGCGTAATACGTTTCTCTATAGAAGAGACAGATCTCCAGTTAAGCAGATATTGGACCTGACAGACCGCGGCCCCTTTAGAGAGAAAGGCACCCATCCGTTGCTCTTCAGATTGGTTAAGTGATTGAAGCGACTGTCAACAAATCACTTCTTTGAAATCAGAAGGCTGGCATTAAAAATGATTCAGATAACTTCTGGATAGAATAGAACAATTATTTACATTATAATATATATCGTGTATTAATTAGTTTATCTTATTCTTACAATATAATCGACGGTTGACAGGCTAATTGAATTAACCGACATTTTTTTTTTCGAAAAATTTCACTTGTTCAAAAAACATAAAAAAGTGCTGATTTTAAATATGTACCTATGTTTTTTTTTTATCTTTATTTAATGAGCTTGGTCATTATTTCACAACTATGTCGCTCTGTACATATGAAATTTAGTATCGCTTAAAAATTTCGCTTAAGTCAATTAGCATTTCAACTGTCGATATGTAATGTCTATATACTTTTAAATTATTCTATAAAATATATTTATTGTCTTATAATTTTCAGTTCTTGAAAGCTGTATGCGGAACAAGCGCAAGTAGGTAACGGTGGTGATTCTGGTGATGGTGCCGGTGCAGGCGCAGATTTTAAAGGCTTGGGTTGAATATAAAATGGCGATGCATACGGACCGACGGAGTTTATAGACAAATAAATTAATAATATAAAACTTTTTCAAATACTGTAGAATGTCATAAAATGGTAATTTTATTAAATAAAATAATTGTGAAAATATATAATGATCAACACATTTAATTAATAAAATATTTTTGCACACAACTTTATATGTTTTCATGTATATGTGGAGAACATAAAATTTTCACTTTATGTTCTTCTGAATATGCAACCTGCAGGAAAGTCGACTATGAACCTTGTTCTCGATTAAATTTTTGCCTGACAGCAATGTCTTTTATGCCATACAGCCTAGCGCAACAAGGAACAAAAAATCTTTTGTATGGAATTGACATGGCATTTAATGGCGGATACTGCTATCTCTCTCTCTCAGTACAGTTTCTCTTTCTATTCCTCACCGCCATTATTATTGTTTGTCTATTTCCTGACGTTTTGGAATACATTTGTGTTTATTGATTTATGTTTGTATTATTTGTTATTCAAACAAGTAAAAATATACCAAAAAGTGTTTTTGTTGGTGTAAGTGAATAGGTTTTAAAGACATGCCACCAAAAACGTTTCATTATGTGTGAAATTTGTGGAGATCAAGCCAGTCGAATAAATCACAAAAGCAGAATGTTTATGGCGAAATTTCCATTGGATGAGGTCAGGTAAGCATTAATTAGATGTTTTTAGTCATCGCGCAAATAAAGTAGCTTAGAAATAATAAAAATTCTCATTTTCTAATTACCATTATGTTACTAGTGATGTTGTTATGATTATCGATATCGATACCTGTTTAAATTTATTAATCAATTTGCCCTCCGTGGTTACACCCATTTAGGTCCAAATTCTGTGGGAACATAGTGATAAAAAGTAGTAATTCTAACTATCTACATACCAAGTTTAATCGCAATAATTTTACATTTTTTGCGGGTACGAATAATAAACTTACAATTGCATGCA
The DNA here is from genome assembly GCF_014839805.1 of Manduca sexta. Classification (NCBI taxonomy): domain Eukaryota; kingdom Metazoa; phylum Arthropoda; class Insecta; order Lepidoptera; family Sphingidae; genus Manduca; species Manduca sexta. The sequence goes on from NC_051124.1 coordinate 9,605,318, forward strand.
CACGCTTTATAATATTAGTAAGATGATGACTGATCATCAGGACAAAAAATACTAAAGTCGTGTATGTGTCGGTGTGTGTGTGTGTGTGTGTGTGTGTGTGTGTGTGTGTGTGTGTGTGTGTGTGTGTGTGTGTGTGTGTGTGTGTGTGTGTGTGTGTGTGTGTGTATGTGTGTGTGTGTGTGTGTGTGTGTGTGTGTGTGTGTGTGTGTGTGTGTACTTAAAAATGCGTTGAGCAATCAATGTGCCTGGTCACTGTTTATGATTTTAGGCTTAAATATAATTTAATAAGCAATTTATATACAATTAAAAATATTTCCAGATGCCGAAAGTGAGTTCAGATTGTGGGAAAAGAAGATTTGATATATGTTCCCATAGAAAAGCTGCATACTTTGAAATATGTGTGTGGTTCTCACTTTAATAACAAAGATTTTAATAAAAAGAACAATCGCCTTAGAAAGTCAGCCATACCATCGAAAAATTTGGAAGCTGATCCACTTCCTGATGAAATGTTGTTTGAATTTCCGTGCCATGTTTTTATTAACAATTATTGCACAAATGATAATATCTTTCAAGAGAAATGCGACAAAGAAGTGTCACCATCCTTTGACTTTATAATTAAATATTTTCATTGTACCTTGACCAATCATAAGTGCAACTACATTCGCCTACATGGTGAATAAAGGATTTTATTTTAAAATACAATTATTATTCAACATGTGAAAGCTTTTCATTTTATTTCGAATCCTCATTTTAGTCCAGCCTTGTATTTATAGTGCTAAAATGTTCACTGTATATTGTGAGTTGGATTGATAATGTGGACTCGAAAATACATTATATGAATTTTATCAAAGTAGCATTAGCGTCGATTCCCACCCAGTAGAATTTATCGATATCGATAAAAAGTGCTCACTACTATGTATTTCGTTCAGTTGGTAGTATTGTTATTTGACGTTCCTGACGTATTCTTCCGTGATATTGGTATTGATACGCCATGTAAATTCGATTTTATTTCTTTGTAGTGATTATATTCTCTTTGATGCCATAGAGCGAAAAAGAAAATCTCGACACACGGCAGTGACGGAGCACGCGTGACTTTCCAGAAATACTGTTAATTTCAAAAGAAAAAGTACTAGGACTATTTAAATAGACACACGCCTTTTACGCCCAATGTAGCTATTTTCCATCGTGTGTATTCCGTCCCATAATGTTGTAGGCTGAGAGCCTATCGTTGTATCAGGCATAAATTCCAAATTCCGGGCTCATACTAAATAGAAAAATCTAATTTCACTTTGCCCAGCCTAGGGATCGAACCTGAGACCTCAGCACCGCACTCATACAAACCGAGGCAGTCGATGCAACTTTAAATTGATTTTTCTCATAAAACAGTTTCTGACAAACACGTAAATTGTTTTATTTACTAGTTGTTTCTCGCGACTTTGCCTGCGAGAAAAGCCTTTCCTGCTTCAAATATAACTAAATTACTGTAGACATTCATAGCCCCACATGTGGGACGCCAGCGCTATCTACTTATAATTTAAATACTTCCCACGAGAGTGAATTGCCGTGATAAAAACTTGCTTATATGCTATGACATGATATAAACCACTTTACTTCATAATTTCACGAAAATCCGTTCAGCGGTTACTGCGTTTACTTATAACTAACATCCAAAAAAAATCACAAACTTACGTATTTATAATATTACTAAAATAAGGTAAAAAGTAAGATAACTTGTTATTGTTGACTTCAATATTAATTTTGAATATATTTCTGCAGTCATGCGTGACATCTTCCTTTGGTACACCAATACATCCCATATCTATGGGAATACATCCCCATTATAATAATAATAATCATATCAGCCCTGTATTATATTCTGTCCCATTGCTGAGCACGGGCCTCCTCTACTACTGAGAGGGATTAAGCCTTAGTCCACCACGCTGGCCTAGTGCGGATTGGTAGACTTCACACACCTTCAAAATTCCTATAGAGAATTTCTCAGGTTACAGGTTTCCTCACGATGTTTTCCTTCACCCTTAAGGCGATACCTCAAGGTCCATTTTCATACATTTTGTTTCACCTTTAATCTGGGTAACTAAACAAGTATTGGCAAGTAAAGAATTTAAATTCACGTCTAGTTAGTGATTAGTTCTCGCAGTTGAAAGAAAAACGTAAAAATAATTAATAATCATGGATATTTCGGCCTTTAAAATTTAATATGACGAATTTTTAAAGGCAGAAATATCCATGATTATCAACATCCCCATTGTCTTACTTTATTTACGACTTTTTGACATGACTTACGTTTGTAAGCCTGAGAAGGGCCGGCTTATACAAATACATCTGACTTTTGGATGAGCACTTTAGGTGCTCGCAACCCTCAAAAAATTAAGCAACCATGCGGAGTGCAACCCCCTAACGGGTAGCGTTGCCCGACCGGGACGTTCCGTATTTTAAGCACATTTTAAAATGTCGTCGGCGGGACAGACTCCGTCTCGTAAATCGATAGATTTTCGATTGACAAGTACTCACGCACGCATTTTTGCATAAATATCAATACGACTCGGTTATTAATAAATTTAATAAAAAGCGAGTTGATACCAGTGTTTAATTATGATTATAATTGTATTGTAACAAATATGAGAAAAATATTAAAAAAAAGTCACAAAATAATTTTATTTCTTTTTGTCTCGGGTAAAAAACTGAAATCCCATATTTCTTGTCCCTCTAAGAATTTATCCCTTAAAGGCTGAAAAAACATCTGGCAGCCCTACTAGCGGGTTACGAACCTCAGCTCAGGATGGCCACTGGGAAAGGATGAGACATCAACGATTAGGGATAAGTGTATTAAACAATCCATTATAGAATTCGTCGGTACAAGGGCAAGAACTATTAAAAGGGTCGGGGGGACGGGGAAAGCGGCGAAGTCCTCGGCGACGAGGACAGAACTCCGGTCTTGTATCCATGTCTGAATGATAGCTTTCTGAAACATTTGCTATCCAAGGGGCTTTGTCGTAGAAAAAATTATCTTTATATTTTTGGAACGCTTTTACTGATGTCTATAAACTTACAGACATCCCTAAAAGTATTGCTATAAAAAAAATCAATTAAAACGAGTCCTGGATAAGATAACGGCATCATAATTTCAACCTATAATTTCTATTAAGGACTTATAAATTTATCAACAAGGCGTAAATTTTATTGTTTTTTTATACCTTCGATCGAAAGATTAGTATGGAATTGAATTGACTGCCTCGGTGGCGTAGTTTTAATTGTACATGTTACAAGTATGGTTTTTCCATCTTAAAAATTACTCAGTCGCAGCTCGGAGTCAGGAAGTTGGCGGTGAGATACCCCCGTGCCTCGGAAACCACGTAAAGCCGTTGCTCCTGCGCCTGATCTCTCTCTGATAATGTCGGCTTGCCGTCCCACCAGACTATGAGAGTGAAGGAAGAGAGAGTGCACCTGTGTATTGCGCACACACTTGTGCACTATAATATATCCTGCGTATCTGGCTGATCTCCGTTGAGATTGGCCGCCGTGGTCGAAATTCGCCTAGGAGGAAGTTATGGTTATGGTTATAGTATGGAATATGTTTCAGTGAAATAGTCCTAATGTGCCTAATATTCCGATAGGCTCACCAATTATCATATAGAATGGAACACACGTGGCGAAAACTGAGTTTCCTAATTAGCACCTCTGCCTACCTCTTCGGAGACAAAAGGTATGATATTTCATTAATAATAAGGTCCTGTGGTACACCAAAAACCATTTCCTTTCATGAATAAAAGATTATCTCTAATAATATCAACGTACATACACCTTTTTATTACGCCTTTAAGGCCTAATTTGATTATTTACTTAAGCGTCGTTTTTCACAAAAATAGTTGATATTTAGTCAAGTCACGATCGTATCAACATGAAGTTTTTGGGACCTTTCGTAATTCTAACACTAGCAGCTTTACTCTACACCACCTCTGCAGGGGTAGTTGAAGATGTGCAAGGTACTGTAGTCCTTCAATAAGAGAATTCTAGATAAATTTTTAACTGCGAAATAAGAAACCATTTTTGAAGACTTAAGAATCTGTAGATCTAAATAATAATATAATCATAATGAACGTATACCCAGAATGTTAGAATATTTGTGCCCCAGAGGGGAAACATTCCAGGCAAAAAATTGATCGTAAAAACGAAACCAAATTGTTTCTAGAAGATACTCGGAAAAGTTTTTTGCGACGATTCCACAATAAAAATACTAAATTCGATTTTTTTAACTAAACTTAAGTTACTGCATAATTTACACTTGTGTCTAAATCTCCAAAGATAAAGGCATACATCTATGTTCATTTTCAGCAGTTGTATTATAAATCATTCCGTCCCTGCTTACACTGTCAAGTCCTTAGAAACGTGGTTTAGTTGATGTATACTCAAAATCCGAATTAAAGTGTAATAAATTACAGTTTATTTAGAGTTTACAAATAAGATTTATATGTAAGGAGCTATGGAATGCGAATTAGTCTTTTCTTTTGCAAATATTGTTTATATATTTTTATATCTTTGTCAGGTTACATTGTTTTATAATGTTTACTAGCTGAATTCAACAATTAGATTATACAAACTGGACGCCCAATGATAAATATCGTATAAAATGTTATTTTTTACAGTGGAGGGTAGAGGCGCCGGCGGTTTAAGCAGCGGAAGCGATGACTGGGCTCTTCAACTCCTAGTAGAAAGACTGTTAACGAGAATTCGGCCGGTACGATTTGGGATATTTTGTATTTACAACTCAATAACGATGCAAGCAAATTTTCGGTTGAATGTAAATATGAGCATAGACTAGAACATTAACTTGTAATAGAACATCGACCATTCGCCGGTTTTAATTTTATCGCACCGCACTTCGACTAAGGTACAATTACAATCTGATTTTAAAAACCGACGAACGTATATTATAACCTTATATGGAGCATAGCAAATAGCGCGAGGCCTCAGAGCTGCACAGGCCGAGAAGTGCAGCAGGTAGTTCACTGCACGCACTATTGCTTTCAATTAGCAGATTTTAAATCTATTTTATGTGCGTCCAACTTTCGAGAGTGGTAAATAACATGAAAATGCTTTTGGATCATGAACTTTTGCCTATATTGTACCATTTCTAAGAACGTTTCATTACATCGTAATGCTCTAGTCTATACTCACCTTAAGCAATATCACCGCTCGGAAATGATAGCTGCACCATGAAGAACTTTGAATTATAACGCACTGAGTACTATTCTACTACAAAAGGCCTCGGTGCATAGTTTGAACGACTACCGTGCTGAGGTTTCGGGGTGCGATTCGGGTCAAGTGGAAACTTAGGCAAAAGACATCGTCCGGCTGAGGATAATGCATGTGACATAGCTAAAGTTCTTTTTTTCAATATTTTGAGATGTACAATGTTGGTGCCGAAACCTTGAATCGAGTACATACATATCCAAATCGAGTACATACATATCCAAATTCATGTCTATATGACAAACAAACAAATTGTTATGATTATAGCAAATAATTAATTTCAAGCTTGCATTAGGTTTTGATAATAGCTTTACGAAGCAATTGTCTTCTGGGGTAATCTGGTGCACAGGTTTCATTCTTATTTTGCTTTCTACATCACTTGCCATCAAAACAGGAAATATTATTTTTCACTTTTTCATTGTTATTTTTTATGTTTATTTACGCGCTTTCGATTTCTTTTAACCTTGATTACAGCTCCTCACGAGAATCGGTGCTGGTTCAAGAGCAAACGGAACTAATTCCGGTGCGAGTGAATCTAGTTCTTTAGCTGGATAAGCCGGTGGTGCAATCGCTTGTAATGTATAGAGGCATTGGCGCTTAACAACTTCTTGCTGCTATCGATGAAATCTCATGGAACTGTGTTCACAATTCTTGTGTTAAATAAGTTATAATAAAATGTACATGCATGATATAATTATTATAATTTATCGAAATGGAAGAAAAATGTATTCCTACTCCAAAAATTCCTTTATCGTATTGGAAATCCCTCTACTCCTGTACTACGAAGCTATGACAATAAACTTTCTGTAAGCATAAAAATGATAATGTTTGCGTTTTGATAAATTTAATATCACTTTCGAAATATTATACTGATTCAATTCAAGAAGTCAGCAGTTATTCAAGTTATTGAATATTTATACGGTTATCGAAGAAGACAATCGAGCATTATCTTTATCAATCAATTTAGAAAGATGACGAACTGCGGTGTAATTACGAATACATTACACTAAGCATCACATTATGATTTTATTAAAGAAATTTAATAAGGTCATGGATGCTATCTGTGGTACGGGAATATCATAAAGATGGCTAAGCACGAAAAATGGCTAACTAGGTATAACTCGATGAAATCATCATTTCTCTATAATAAACTGAATTAAATAATAAATGTGCTAAGTAACACAGTCGATTTATTACCACGTAAATTTGATATATTTAGGTAAACCTATTTTATAGAGAAATAATGGAGGTCTTAAATTAATTACTTGTGATATGTCTTTTTGAGGAGTCGTCTGGTACCACCGCCATATCTATCCATACCTCCAAGAAGTATTGTGCATGCATTGCGGTGTTCATTCATTGAGCGTGTCACGTATTTAACTTTGTACTCTAAAGTTTTGTAAGGTTTGCTACTGTCCATATTATTGTATCGCTTAGGCGAGCGGCATGCTTGTCTCGTCATATAACTGAAAAAAATACTAAAACCCAAATTTGATTTCTTCATGAAAGCGTGCATGTTGATAACATGTGCTATAAAAACAGGAGGAAACAGAATAATTATATATGAATTAAATAAGCCATTTTATAGGAAAGAAGTTAGGTGTCGATGCAATGTAATGCAATGCTTGTTTTTATTTTAGTTAGCCGTTCTATTTATATGTTATCACTAGCGATATGGCGGGTGCGAAAATAAAATTTCAATGTGCCTAGCAACTAAATAAATATAAAACAAATGCGTGACAAATTATATATTTACTACGCATCAGTAAATAAAAAGCGACCAATATAAATTGGACTAAGTTGTTTTCACAGAAATTACTTTTGTTATACTTTTTAGATCTGGGGCGGGTCTGTCCAAAATGGTCTGTAATTAGCAACTGATCGTTAAAACCTTTGCATAGATAATAGTAATGGGTATATGTACACAATAGGAAAATCCAACCGTACCTTTGTTTTTATGTTTCCTTTGTACGATACGTTTAGAATGGATTGGCTTGTTATATTAATAAGTTTATATATTGCTATTTATGCAGCCTTTCCCTATTTCTAACCTCACATTGCAGTAGAATACTACCAAAAGAGAACTATACTAACCAACCGAAATGACCGTAATATTTTGAAAAAATTATGTACATAAATACATACATAAGATCACGCATTTTATCCCCCGAAGGGGGTATGCAGAGGCGCAAACTAGGGCACCCACTTTTCGCCAAGTATGTTCCATCCCATGATGTGATAGGGGGCGAGCCTAACGCCATATCGGGCACAAATTCCAGACTCCGGGCTGATACTGAGCAGAAAAACCCAAATATCACTTTGCCCGACCCGGGATTCGAACCCAGGACCTCAGAGTGCTATTGTACCAGACATGCAATACAACTACGCCACCGATGCAGTCAAAAATTATGTATTACCTTTAAAATAAATTCCGTGGTGTGACGGGTTTTTTTTTGTATCCAACCCCGTCATCAACATCGGGGGAAACCTGCGAATAGGACAGTGGAATCCTCCGGCTTAGCGCCTGCAGGGCCCTGGAGGAAAGTTGGGAGGGAATATCTGGAGAAGTGTGGAAGGAAAAGGAACCCTCTTAGTATGAGAGGAGGAGAGAAGGCCATGAAATATCCGCCCATATAGGCCTCAATCTGAATTGGCAACCGTGAGGTATACACATTTAATTGTGTGCCTAGGACCTCGATAAATGTTCATGGGCGTTCATTCGATGTGGAGACCGTGCGTGTAAGTAAGGTCTTTGGTTTGTACAACGGGTTGTGAACTAGTTACATAAGGTTCCGTAATAATCGCCACTCTAAAACATAACTATTATGGAATTCGCAAATATATAATATGGAATTAGGGGCAGAAGGAAATAGCGGCGTTAGCCTAGTTGGTTGTGGAACGGATTGCCAAGAGGAATGTACGCAGGTTCAAATCCCAAAGGCACAAACTCTGACTTTTCTAAAAAAATATGTGTGTATTCTTTGTGAATTATCGCTTGCTTTAACGATGAAGGAAAACATCGTGAGGAAATCTGCATACCTGAGAAATTCTCTATAGGTATTTGCGACGGTGTGTGAAGTCTACCAATCCGCACTAGACCAGCGTGGTGGACTAATCCCTCTCTGTAGTAGAGGAGGCTCGTGCCCAACAGTTGGTCAGGATATAATACAGGGCTGATATTATTATATATTATTATAGGAGCAGAAAGTCCTTCATAGTCCAATCTTAGTACTCAAATCCTACGTCGTGTCTGCAATTGTCTAAACATTTGCAAGTCGTAATACATTTCTCAATACGCAATTTCAGTTTATGTCTGTTCACATTTAAGTGCTGTTGGTCGCGTCTTACCCTCATTTCGAGTTGACATCGTCATTCGTCATGAAGTTCGGACTTATTGTAGTGATATTTGCTGCGATATTTTGTATCGTCACAGGACGAGTTGAGGAAGGTTAGTACTTTTATAATCTATACTATTATATAAAGCTGAAGAGTTTGTTTGTTTGTTTGTTTGTTTGTTTGAACGCGCTAATCTCAGGAACTACTGGTCCAAACTGAAAAATTCTTTTTGCGTTGGATAGCCCTATGTTCGTGGAGTGCTATAGGCTATATATCATCACGCTATACCCAATAGGAGCGGAGCAGTAATGCCTAATCTCAGGAACTATCAGTCCGAACTGAAAAATTCTTTTGCGTTGGATAGCCCTTTATTTGTGGAGTGCTATAGGCTGTATATCATCACGCTATACCCAATAGGAGCGGAGCAGTAATGGCTAATCTCAGGAACTACCGGTCCAAACTGAAAAATTCTTTTGCGTTGGATAGCCTTTTGTTCGTGGAGTGCTATAGGCTATATATCATCACGCTATACCCAATAGGAGCAGAGCAGTAATGGCTAATCTCAGGAACTACCGGTTCGAACTAAAAAATCATTTTGTATTGGATAGCCCTTTGTTCGTGAAGTGCTATAGGCTATATATCATCACGCTATGACCAATAGGAGCAGAGCAGTAACGGCTAATCTCAGAAACTAGGAGTTTGAACTGAATAATTATTTTTGTGTTGGATAGCCCTTTGTTCCTGGAATGCTATAGGCTATATATATCATCACGCTATGCCCAATAGGAGCGGAGCAGTAATCGCTAATCTCAGGAACTACCGGTTCGAACTGAAAAAAATATTTTTGTGTTGGATAGCCCTTTGTTCCTGGAGTGCTATAGGTTATATATCGTCACGCTATGACCAATAGGAGCGGAGCAGTAATGAAACATGATGCAAAAACAGGGACAATTTATTAGTTTTGAGAGCTTCTGTTGCGTACGCTGCGTAAACGGTTAAAGTTATGCAACAATAATGTATGACGGGATTGTTCCTCTTAAAAAGTTCTACAAAAATATATCATAAAACAAAGTCCCCCGCTGCATCGGTCTGCCCGAACGTGTTAAACTCAAAAACTACCCAACGTATTAGGATAAAATTTGGTATGGAGACAGTTTGAGACCCTGGGAAGAACATAGGCTCCCGGGAAAATATATAGCGTGACTTTTATAACGGAAAACTTTAGCCCGAAAAACTTTATAACGCGGGCGGAGCCGCGGGCAAAAGCTAGTAATTAGATATTTTTCGGAAGAGACCGACGTATATAAGGTTATGTTTAAGATTATTATATTAGTAACATTTATAATTGGTAAGGAAGGTGATTATTGCTTTCCAATATTACGTGGACTTTATAATTCAAATCGTAGTCTTATCATAAGATTATCTGGATATACAGGGTCATTGACATTACTTGAAATTTACTATAAGACTGTACAATATAAGTTACTTGATAGATGATGTAAAATAATAAAATTGTAAGTATCAGGTGAAGACGAGTATGTGGTTCCATTTAGTAACGCAATGTCTAAATGACTTTATATTATTTGCAGGGAATGCCCGCGCGATCGGAGTACTCGGTGGCAGAGGCCTTCTACTACAACAGATCTGTAAAAATGATTCAGCGGTGGAAAACAATGTGGTAGGTCGACATTGTTTTGAAATGGTATACTTACACAAACTTTTAGTTTTATAGATGATTAGGTATTGTTCGCGGCTTTACCCGCGTGAAAAGTTTGCGCTGATACAAAAATTTCTAAAAACCCACAGCACCAATAGTTCGACGTCAGTGAAATCTATTAAAAAAATGATAAAGAAAATAATTACATCTCACAAGAAGAAGTTACCGGGATAAAAAATACCCAATGGGCTAATCCAGGACATGTGTGTACCAAATATCATCCAAATCCATTCAGATAATATTCAAACATTTTCACAAACTTTCGCATTTAAAATATTAATAAGATAGTTGTTGTTCGTGGGTCTTCAACTTCATGATAAACCTGTCCCGCTAAAAAAATTCTAAATGACTGAAGCTATTCATAGCTCCATCTGTGCGGCGTTAGCTCCATCTATTTAAAAATTATATGAAAAAACTCTAATATTTCTTAAGGGATCAAATTACTGGGATCAAAAGTAGCCTATACGGTAACTGAGGTTATAGTCTACCCGTGAAAATTCATTCAAATCCATTCAACAGTTGCGTTTCCTTCCAACAATCATCAAGACGAACAAAGATTTTTACTAACGCCCACAATAATAATATTAATAAGATAATATACTAAAATTTCTGAGGTAACAAACATTAAAAAATACAATCGAATTGAGAACCTCCTTCTTTTTTTGACATCAGTTAAAAATAACAATATTCGATTCTTTCCAGATCGTATGCCTGGTATGCAGAGGATTTTCCCGCTTGTGCTTCACGATGGCAAACCCTGTCGGTGGTTTTGGTAGCAGCCCTGGCACAAGCAAGCCTAGTACTTCTGGAGGTGGTTCCAGTAGCACCACAACTAGTGCCAGCCCTAGTGATGGTGGCGGCGAAGAATCTGGAAAATCGATTTAATTTTTTTTTTTTCATTCGTCGTATTATGAAGGCAAAATAAATATTAATTTAAGTGTCTTCTTATTTGTTAATTATTCTTGATTTGATTTCAGAATCGCAAAACTTTTGAGGGTTCTATGTAGTAACTCAGAATTTAAATGTGCTCCCTTTATGGTCATAATTTTACCCCTAGCCTACCCTATTTTACTCTATCCTAAGCGGGGCTTAAACTTGCGGAAAAGTAGGTCCATAATTTCACCGCTACCTTCGGGGACACAGGCGTGAACTAATAATTAACGGTGTACATAGAGATGTTCCATAAACATTTTGTACTTCCACCTCCAACAAAATTCAAACTACCGTGTCATTATTAATAGACGTGCCTACGAATTCGTAGTTTTAACACCGCGGTTTTCCTAATTAAACTTTTAATTATAAAAATTAAAAACTTGTTGTTGAGGTATGTACAATGTAATTCGCACCGGTACTGGAAACAGCTGAAAATATTTTCACTCGTGTTATTGAGGTGAGTACTGGAGTTTCATTGACATACATTGAGAATGCACGTCGATGTAATATTATAATTAAAGCATACTAGCTTTAGCTCGCGGCTTCAACCACGTGAAAGGTTTTCGGACAAAAAAAACGCAATACGTAAATCGATGTTTAATTCTGAGTTTTTATTTTTATCGCTTTGAATGACGAGACGAGCTTGCCTTTCGCCTTAAGATAAGCAATAGTACCGCCTATAAACAGTAGAAACACCATCCAACCCCGAGTTACAAAGTGTCGTTTGGTATTCCACTGCGCTCGTCATCCTGAGACGTGAGATGTTAAGTCTTATTGTCCAGTAGTTACACTGGCTACAATGTCCTTCAATCCGGAACACAACAGTGACTACATACTGCTGTTTGGCGGCAGAAGTAGAGATTGCGGTGGTACCTACTCAGGCGGACTCTCCCATATGAGAGACCTACCCCGAGTAATGTTTGTAATTGATCGAGAGACCAATGCGTTAGTCATATATTAGTTTCTCAACCAATCACAATAAAACTATATAGAGTCTTATAGTATTTTTTTCCACATTCTAAACAGAGCTGCTTCTAAATAATTGACAAAATAATTATCGATAGATATTTGAACCTTGCTTCAGCTAAATAAAGTCTTTCACTGGATTAGTTATCATCTAAATTGCATAGTTAAGTATTTAATTTAAGTTTTGATAACTCTGACTGTAGTTAAACTGTTCCGAAAAATATTTAATTTTTCTCTTATAAAATTTTTATATCACGTAGGATTTCACGGTTGGAAAAGCGTACAACATTTTTGGTAACAATATATTATTGCGATGTAAAGGTATTTTGATTGTCGACTTGTATTTCGCTAATTTAGATAACATCATTCATAATACCATACTCCCAGTGAATAACAAACTATATTTCTTTTTGACTAAATTATTTGATTTTGCTGTTGGTAGGATATATTTTATATCCGCCCGGATAGCGATCACCGTACACAAGGTGTTTAAACCCGGCATACTCGCCCACGTAAGTGTGTCGCGTTCCGGGATCAGTCTGTGTATATCCGGTTCCAACAAGCCGGCATAATTGTGTCGAGTAGTAATCATCTCTCGTCAGTCAACATTCTATTGCACCCCATTTCAATTACCATCAGGTGCAGTAGGACAATTTTACCTTGCCCATAAAAAAATATTACAAGAAATATCTTGAAGCCGATAATGATTATGACTGATTATACCAAATTACAAAATGGACGGAGCGGAGAGTAAAATTAAATAAAACACAATATATGGAGCATCGTTTACTTGTGTACATTATTTATATTCATATCTACGAGTAATTCAATACTTCATTACATTCCGACAGTAATTAATGAGAATGAGATTTGCGACCTGTTTTGCCGTGTTGTCTGGACGCCTGAAATAGAAATAAATAATTAATGTAATTAAAAAACGGGCTTTTCATGTCGGTTTTAAAATTTATACATATAATAATAATATCAGCCCTGTATTATATTATATTGTTCCATTGCTAGGCATGGGCCTCCTCTACTACTGAGAGGGATTAAACCTTAGTCCACAACGCTGGCTTAGTGCGGATTAGTAGACTTCACACACCCTCAAAATTCCTATAGATTAATTAGCAATAGAAATAATATAATATAGAAAAAAGCTAAGGTAGGTGGGACCATGGAAGGCACTGTAACGAATAAACAGTTTTTTTAGTTAATTTACTGGATAAATGAAATAATATAATATCAGCCCTGTATTATATACTGTCCCACTGTTGAGCACGGGCCTCGTCTATCACTGAGAGAGATTGGACCTTAGTCCACCACGCTGGCCTAGTGCGAATGGGTAAGACTTCACACACCCTCGAAATTCATGCAGGTTTCCTCACGATGTATTCCTTCATCGTTAAAGCAAGCGAAAATTCACAAAGATAATAGGATAAATGAAAGAAACAAATTATTAATTAGTAATAAATATTAATGTATTTACCTCAGTATGATCGCCAGCTTCATAACCGCCTTGCGCAGAATAGTCTCCACTAGAGCTGAAGCTCTTTATCTCGATGGGATTGGGCCACTCCGCGTTGTCGTCATCGTCGGCTGGCGATGCTGCCGGCTCTTCCTTCACCGCCTTCGATTTCTTGTGACTCTTGCCGCGGATCGCTGTGGGTAATGGTTAGTTCACACAATTATAGACTATGAAGTATTTAAGGCTTATGATTATTACATAATCATCATTTGGAAGTACATTCATCAACACAGGCCTCCCGTTCACACAATTATAAACGATAGAGTTGTTAAGTATACGTTGCGCTACATCATTTGGAAGGACACTAATCAACATAGACCTCGCCTAAAGATTTCCAGAACAACATGTTTGAAGCGGCCTCCATCGAGCGAGTTCTTGTGGCTTTTATCACATCAACTGTGGACTAAGTTGTCTGTTAGGTGTATTTTTTCTAAATATTTTTTTAACTGATATCATATTGCAATGCCTTGGTTGCGTAGTATTACGCACGCATTACTCATATCAAGCTATGATCTTGGATTCAAATCCCGGGTCGGGCATAATGATACTAAATTTCTCTGCTGTCTATAATAGGCTCGCGAACTATTACATAAAATTTAATATAGCTGGCGAAATGTGGGTGTGATACACCTCTGCCTACCCCTGAAAAGGTAAAAGGCATGATGCTATGTATTATTTCACTCGTGACCTTCCTTCACATACTGTTCTTACAGGTGATGTAATATTCTACTATTATTATAAATATATTAAGAATTTAGTTGAATTTGATACAGCTATAAAATTTTATACTGGTTGATATATGTGAACGCATTAACTACTTAGATCCCGGTGTAGCGCCCTATATTGTTTCGAAAGATTCTTCGCAGATTGAACTACTATCATAGTATATTTGATTGCAAAACATACATTTTAGCAAAACCTATATACATAACTTATCAAAGGGCCTTTGCATTTTTTTCTGTCAGACGCTTTTAACCACAAAAAACATACATACAATATCATATTTTATTCAAAACCCTTTTTACACATTACTCTTCTAAAAACACTCGTTTTACCCTTTGTGGATTTGTAATAGAATGTTTCGCTATCCATCTAAATCGACGATACATTTTTATAAACGTTTTAAGTGTACGAGTTTCGAAAATCCCAAATGGCGATATTGTCGCAAAATACTAAAAACAAAATTGATATACGTGCTTTCATTTATAGAAGAGGTATGATTTGGTGTTGTAGGAATAATCTCTAGGTTGAATATAATGTTATATGTTATATCTGCCCGGATAGCTACCACCAAAAAGTGTTAAAACCCGCCATAGAGGCCCACGTAAGTATGTCGCGTTCCGAAATCAGCCTGTGTATATCCGGTTCCCACAGGCCGGCAGATTCGTGTCGACTGTCTAGGCTTATCATCTCTCGTCAGTCGACATCTATTAGACCCAACTTCATTTACCATCTGATGCATTGGGGTCACTTTTTCGTGCGCGTACAAAAAAAAGGGAAGTATGCTGTCTCTAATAACATAATGTTTATACCGTGCGAGTGATCTCGAATATTAATATACAAATTACCAAAATAATCATGGATCGTCTGCTAATCTTGGAGGAAAAGAATAGGAATTAGAGAGCTTGAGTCTGAGACTAGCATCATACGAAACGCAACAATAATCTTCCTCTAAGAATGTGCCAAAAAACAAAACACGAGAGTCCGTGTCGTTTGATTGTGATTGGTCGAGAGGCAAACATGTGACTCACGCGATGGACTCTCGACCAATCATAATCATCATAATTAAACGGCACGGACCTTCGTGTGTGTTTGTATACATTATAGAGGATTGATACATTATACTGTTTACTTTAATAGTGGTACATCGTTTGAGGTCCTTCAATATTACACGTAAATATGTCTACAACGTGAATACATCGATTTGTATTTTTAACGCTTTTTTTCTCCATTCCGAAACCGTAATTTTCAAATCACTGCCTCATTATTACAAGGCCGTTTGTTAATTTAAATTTATATTGCAAAAATGAGATTAAAAAAGGTTTATATCTGTAAAAATTAGAAAATCCCATCTTTATGTATCATTTGAGACAGACATATTCACTGAAAAATACTTAGAATTGGATATATAATTCAATTTGCACATCAAATATAACAAGTAATAGTGAGCCCACGAAATACCCAAACTTGGCATTACGTGTAAACATGTTTAATTAAATGTAACACATAGTAATAAAACATAATGATATCTAACATAAATAACTTAGTTAACAGTATATTTTACCTACATTCCGTCGATACGAAACCATTAACTCAAACATATGCCCCGAAACTCCTTTCTATTGAATATTCTGACACCCACACATAGTATTTGATTACGGTAGATACGTTGGCATACGTATTGTGAGAAAGATGGCATTGACTATCAATTGATGTTAAATATGTATATTAAAATTATGAAAAAATTGTAGTACTTGCATACATAATATTTATTTAGAAAATAATAAAAAAAAAATATCAAGAATCTATTGTGTTAGACATTTTACAGGAAATCTTTTGCACAATGCTAACACAAGTAGGTCTAATGGTAAGTCGCGCGAGCGCATAGTTATCGTCTCGTATGCTGTATAAAGTGTTAGATTAAAATGTCCAGTATAGACTAATGTACTTAAAACTTGAGTAAAATCAAATATCTCGTCAAAACTTGAATGTTGACAATGTGAGTAGTAAGCTATGCAAATGTTAGCTAACCAATAAATAAATCAGTAATAGCTAAATCAGTTGGTTGGTATTTATTTTTCATGACATTGTTTATGATACATGTTGGAGAGGGGGAACTCCCTAACAAAACCTTATATTTTGTAGGACAAAGATTTTTTCACGTTATTTAGATAATTATCTCGATAATTAACAAAGAAAAATTCAGTTAGTAATAATTTTTTAAAAGTCGTCAAATCAACATATTTTATCCTTGCTATCCCTATTAAGCTACCATTTACCAACATTACTGTAAGGAAAACACTTTGGCGTCTAGTCAAAAGGAAGCTAAAAGCTTTAGTCAGAAGGAACTCACGAAAAATCAGCTTGATAGTAATAAACGATGAAAAGTGTACCGGGGATCCTGTACTATAATGATACCTACTACATGGACTATCACAAAAGTGACCTACTTTCATTCTAATCGGTCAACTGTCAACCTATTTACATAAAATAGAATATAGACTACATAATTTGAAAGTAAATTACGGAATTTGATTGAAAATCTTTGTGATCTGTTGTCAGAGCGAATGAACAATACCTTTAGAATAAAATTTGAGCCTCACTCCGGCCAATGTTAGGAAGCGTTCACCTTTAATTCCTATCCATGCACTGCAATTATTTTTAATTGTTTAAAAAATCATATGTATGCAAACACATTAAGGCGATACCTCAAGGTCCATTTTCATACATTTTGTTTCACCTTTAATCTGGGTAACTAAACAAGTATTGGCAAGTAAAGAATTTAAATTTCGGCCTTTAAAATTTAATATGACGAAATTTTAAAGGCCGAAATATCCATGATTATTAATTATTTTTACGTTTTTCTTTCAACTGCGAGAACTAATCACTAACTAGACGTGAATTTAAATTCTTTACTTGCCAATACTTGTTTAGTTACCCAGATTAAAGGTGAAACAAAATGTATGAAAATGGACCTTGAGGTATCGCCTTAAACAACATAGTTAGTTATAGGCCGGACATAGGATCAATTTTGTGCTCCAAAGTTAATTAATTGGTAATAAGTCGTTATTTGAAATGACTGTGTGAAAAGACGTTACAGCGTCTAAATATTAATACAAATTTAGAAAATATGCTAACATGCGTATTGAGAACGTACAAATCACGATATGGAAAAAAATATGAAGTATTTTAGATTGGCGTTTTATTATTTCGCGGTAGATTGAGTAACTGTAGCATTAGCACATAATTATTGTAAGACAATCTTCCCAACATCCACTCTATATAATCTTAAAATTCTTTTTATGTTGGTACAATGAGGTCAAGAATTCTAATTTCAAATCATTTTCCTAAATCATTCTAATATTGAGTGTTCTACGTTAGTTAGTTAGTTAGTTCTTTACATTTCTACAAGATTATCTAGATAAGATTATTCATAAACGTACGTATTTTCTTTACATCATTTGTGTTTTAAAAGTTGGTTGTAAGTACTAAGATTTTTACAAAGGATTTACAGCTTTACTGAAGGAGAGCACGTAAAGATAATAAAGTGGCGCGACGTATTTTTTCTAAATGGCGGCTATAACTTGCTCCACTTTTCACCTTGTTTACCAAGAATGTTTATAAGATTACTGAGCAGAAAAATCATAGATTTAAACCCACGTGGCACATCCGCTAAAATCTTAGCCATAACCTTAGGTTCCTTAACTTATGTGAAAATGAATATCGGCTACGGGCAATCTCAATAGACATCAGCCAGGTACGCAGGAGATATTATAATGCACACAAGTGCACTCTCTGTTCCTTCACTCTCATAGTGTGGTGAGGTGGCAAATCGGACATGACCGGAGAGAGTTCAATGAGAGAGTAATTTATGTACCAATCCACTGCGATTAAACGGTAGTGGCACCAATTTTAAAAAAGGAATAAAGTAATATCAGAGATTCTATACTACAGAATACTCCAATTTGTTATGATTGGCCGTATCGTTTTTACGACAATTCTGCCATCAAGTTTTAAAAGCAGAAATAACTATATAATTGTACTATGATAAGTAAAACAGTCAAAAGATCAGTGTGAACGCGGCCTTATTTCACCTTCACACGTCAATAGCGATTAACAACGTCGAAGTGGAAATAACGCTGGGCGCCGTGCCGACCGAATTTTACATTCAAACTGAATTACTGCTCACACTTTACAAAGCTCAAACAACATGACGTGGATCAATGTTTTTGTTGCAATTATTACCTTATTCCACTACCATTTTAAGGGAATTATCAGTAACCTTTTTTTAAAGAATGCTAATTAATAATAATATTTTATTAGTATAAGCCATGTCTCTACTGAAGTTTTAAAAGGTGTCTCTTAGATGAACCACGCAATTGTAAAACCAACATTAACAAGAAAAATGAAATTTTATTACTCGTAAAAAATAAAATACTAGCCTTGTATTATATACTGTCCCACTGCTGGGCACGAGGATCTACTACTGAGACGGTTAAGGCCTTGGTTGACCACGATGGCTTAGTGCGGATATGCAGACTTACATACTAATCAATACGTTTTGACTGGAAATGTGCAAGAAGTCGACACAAACACAAACGCTAGGCGACAGAATAATTCGGTACACGGAGATACCAAACCCAGAAAGCAGTGACGGGGGCAACTGCCTAGGATCTCGAGCTGACTGCGGGCACAAAGAAAACATAACGCTACTTCGACAAATGGGTAAAAACTTCTTACCCATTTGTCTTCTTTTCTAAGAGTTTCTAAAAGTTCTTACTAAGAAGCCCTTGCATAAATATACAGCCCAGAGCCTTGCATAAGGTGCTCGTCTCAGCAAAACAGTGCGCAAACTGTATTTTTAGGATTTATCTATTCCAAATTTATAAAAATATTTTAAAAAATATTTCTACATTATTTTATCTTAACTTTGGATTATTTTTTTTTATAAGATTTATCATTGATTTTACAATGGAAATGCTACTTAAATTGTTAATTCCGTGCATCTCCTCCTAAAGAACACATCATATTAATTTGTAACCAACACTATTAAATAGACAATTTGAGAAGGAATATTCTGATATCTTTCATTTTTAAAAAGGCCTAAAAAAGATTTAAAAAAGAAATCTTAAAGCTTTGGGGAATCCCGCAGTAACTTATCCACCGAAAATATATGAAACGATTGCTCAAGACCATTTGCACGCTGGAGGGTCTTAAGTCACACCACCATAACCGAAAAACCCAACACATCTATAACCTAGTAAAATGTTATTAATTCTAATAAAGATGAAACAACATTCATAATCATTAGCTGAAGACAAAGCATCACGCAATACAACGAGAGATAGAGATGAATAATACAATGAGATAATTAAGACGTCTATACACATTCTGACACATATTAAGTTCCTTTGCCACAAAATTATAGTAGACACAATAACTATTAAGCCTTGAGTACATCTATTATAGTAGAGACAATAACTATTAAGCCTTGAGTACATCTTTCTATTTATTGATTAACCTATTTGGCGTTGTCATTGTCTTAACCTCAAACGTTAATCTAAATGAGATACCACATTTAGATTACAGAAATAATTTGGCTTAATTTGTAACTACGGATTCTAAGGATAATAACAATCTTAGAAAGAATTAAATCTTAAATCACGTATATATATTACTTAAGTACTTAAATAATATACAATTTTTGTGAGATATTAATTAGTTACTGTTTAGTTTTAATTAAAAGAAACACCTGATCAAACAGTATAACGCTCCGTAAACAATTGTATAACGTTTTGGAATAATTAAACAAAATAAATAGAATAATAAGGCCAGCCTTGTGTATTTGTTGATATCAATTCAATGGAGGAAAATTAGTTCTCCATTGTTTACCTCAATCAACCTAATTTTCAATTCTAGTGTATCTCTTGAGGTCTATAAACAGAGGAGGCTCAAGACGTAAGCGACATAGGCCACGAGTATGTAGTCTGAAGAGACTCAAGCGCCAAAATCTTGTATTCCTAACCACAGTGACTGTATAACTGGAGTGTCGACTGAAGAGATAATATTGAAGGTTGAAAGGCTAAATTAACGTAAGCGACAATTATTTTTGAAAAAAAATTACCAGTTTAAAAAAACGTAGAATAAGTGCTGATTTTAAATATGTATGGAACTTAGTGTCGCAAAACAATGTACTTAAGTCAATTAGGGGCCGTTCAAGTATTACGTAACGCAATTAGGGGGGAGGGGGGGTCTTGTAAAATGTTACGATACGTTACAAGAGCGGGAGAGAATTCTCGTACAAAGCGTTATGTAACATTGCTTATTTTTATTTTAAAACAATAACAAAGGTATATTAGCGATTTTCCGGTATTTTGCGTAAAATAATTGAGAATATTACAAAAAAAAAACTCTTTACATTTATATAATTTTTAGAGGGAGGGCGAGGTCGTACAGGAAAACGTTACGGCGCGTTACATTGGGTTAAAAAATTGCGTTACCTAATTACTTGAACGGCCCCTTAGCCTAGCAACCGTCGATATAAGTATCCAATACCAGTCGAAACAATTATGCCCGCTTGTTTTAAATCGGATATGCACATACTGATCCCGGAACGCGACATAATTAAATGAGCCAATATGGCGGGTTTTACAACTTGTGTTCTATGGTCGTTATCCAGACGGATATAAATCCCGTTCAGCAAGCAAAACCGAGATCTACAACTATAATTAGCCATAGAAACTACGGGAATATCAGTTCTTTGTTTTCAATATCACTTATGTATAACAAAAATCTATATTGGACTTTATATACTAATTATTTGCAGACGTTTTCGCAATTCCACAATTGCCGCTGCAAACTAAAATGCAGCGACATCTAGTATAAATTTTAAATATTTTATTTATTTATTGTATTATTTACTAAGTTTGAAAATAGGTGGCGCTGTAAACAGTTAATAAATGTTCACCTCGGAGTACAGAAAGAGAACATAAAAAAATGTGTACACATAATAAACTGAATATTATAAGTTAGGGAATAAAAAAATCTTATATTAATTTAACTTGTGAAATATAGTGAAAGGATAATTAAGCATTTTTACCTTTTATATCCCTGGAAAACATTTTTATACAAAAGATTTATTTTGTAAACTTAATTGCGAAGTATTAAGCATAAAGTTCTAAATGTTCGTATTGAAAAATCGCCAGTATTTGCTCTTGAAGTATTTTATTTGTGAGGCTATGATCATTAACATCAATAATATTCAGTTTGTGGGGTACAAATTTGAATTGTATGATCTATGTAGGACTACCTCAGTGGCGTTTGAAGTTTGAGGCACCGCTTTGAGGATTCGGGGTCGAATCCCGGGTTGGGCTGTGATATTGAGTTTTACTGCTCAGTATAAATTTACTATGTCTACAAATCATAGGATGAAATATGTATGGCAAAAAGTAAGTGGGCTAGTTTCGCTTCTGCCTATCCCAGCATGAACAAAGGCCGAAAGTACAAAGAGTTTCAGAAACTACTCAACCGATTTTCAAAAATGTTTCACTAATTTTTAATCCGCCTAAAAATTTAAGACTCATTTTATAATCGGCCATATGACTTAATCTGCAACGCTGTTTTTTAATTAGACGTATGATATATTATACGCAGCTCTATAACAGTTTATAATTAGCAATATTACCGAAAATCTTGAATTCTAAAACTCTATGTGAAACTGCATTATATTCATCATCCTAAATCATCATTTTTTATGTTCGTACACATATACACACAGTCACGCCTCATATGCCCGAAGAGGTATGCAGTAGCACAATTAGTGCACCCATTTTTCGCCCTGTACGTCTCGTCTATGATAAGAGGCGAGTCAAACGCGTAACTAGGTATATATTGTATTTTACCATAAATGCTCCATTAATTAACGATGCTGTATTAATTAGATTTTATGGCATTTCCAATTTAATCACACAAGGGTGCCATTAGAGGGACTATCCATAAAAAATATTCAACTTATTTCCTGTTCTTATACAAAAACTTATTTGATACACATTGAGAATACTTGTCTACGTGTAGCTTTATCTGAGTTTATAACCAACGATGGTAACCATATTGTATCCGCTTACTTATGTGGCATTTCTTTTGAAATAAATTTTCCTCTGAAATGCTGTTTCTATTTAATAAACATCATTTGCCCTTTTTTCCACCTGAACTTATCACAATTAAAAAAAGAAAGTATTCATTAGTAAAATGAGTTTTTAATGGTCTCTGAATTCAATTATTTATCTCGGTTCTAATATTTAAGGTATGACAAAGACATAAAGATTGGCTTGTAAAATTAACAATTATGAACTTGAGTTTATTATTAACCGATGTTTAAGGGCTAAATTCTGTTCCAACATCTTGCGGTAAATCCTAGAACTAAGTACTTTTCTTTGTGAAATGACTTTAACCAATAGCTGCATAATTCACTTCACTAAATTAACTTACAAATACAGTGCATTTTGGAAAATAAATAACTCACCGGATTCCGCTGTTAAAGCAAGAACAACTACAAGGAAAATAACAATAGCCTTCATTCTGATGCTTTTGCACTCTACGCCTTTGTTCCAAACAAAATTGCTATTTATATTTTTACGCTAGGATGTATAGAAAAATGGAGTGATAAGAATGCCATTATGAATAATTACGCTGGGAGTAATTATAGGTTTTTGCGTTCTATTTTACGGAAATATTTTTTTTGCAGTAGTTGTAGCGTACAATTAGCGGTATTAGGTATGGTCATTATAAAGCATGGCAGTGATCGAATGGTACCGGTGAAATGGTCAAAGAATTAGAGGCAAACCACCAGCCTAATGGTCTGAAGACATCGCGAGGAATGCCGGCAAGTCGTGCAGGATGCTTGCACAGAACCAGAAAAAGTGGCATGATGGAGAGGAAGCATATACCCAGCAGTGGATACGGGCTGATTATTAATTATTTTGTACATTACTTTCTACAGACACGCGTATATACCAAAAATAAAATATGTATAATAACTGCATTAAAATGGATTGAAAAATGAGGTCTATACATTTTTTGTAAATAAATCACTCAACAATAAATCACTCAACCATGAATACTTAATATTTAATCTAAACATATAACTTTACTTGACTGTATAGCAATTACTACACTCATATACGATAAATAAGTTATTACTTTAAAGCGAGATCCCATGGGGAATGTTTTTAAAAATGATGTGAAACTAATTGTATTGATAAGAAATTAAATGAGTAAATAGGTTACGCGTGATCATGATTAAAAGCCTACCATAGCATAGATGTCACTGGCACGCTGCTTTTCGTTAAGCAAAAGAATATAATACCCTCACGGTGAGGACTGAAGTTATTTGAGACTCAGCAGTTACAAACAGTGGTACCCTACTTGGCCCATTCATATCATAAATATATTGCATACACTGTTGCTTTACCATATTTAAATTACTTAAAAAAGAGGCGGGACTATCTAGATACACCTAATAATAATCGGTTTACTAAGGACAAGGTCTGAATTCTTAAAAGGACGGAAGAAGTACGATTCTTTGTACAACTTTGAGTCTTTATATCCTAACAATACAAGACGTTCAATTAATCAGTAATTCTTGAACCGATCAAAAGGGATCTCAATTAAACGATTGTTGCCAATTTTGACCCAATTAGAAACTTTAGACAGCATTAAACAGTAACTACAATACTAACAGAGAAATTTAAGGGTTGAGTATTCAGTAAACATGTTCATTTGCGAAATTGTAATTACAGTAAACGTTATAATTCCATGACTTCTTATTTAGCCATCTCAAATGTGTCATAGTGCTTTACATAAATGAGAGATGATAAAAACAAAAGCGGAATTTGAATTGAAAATAAATGTACTGAAATATAAGTAGTAAAATTAAAGTAAAGTAGGTAGTAAATAAAATTTGAAATTGAGCACGGGAAAATCATTACTCCTCATGAATAGCTTAGTGTAGTTTAAATATCATAGTTTCGAATATATCCTCGGGCAGTGTTGACGTTAAGAAACTGGCTGGTATTAAAGTTTCTGCAACATTGGAAAAGCGTGATGCACCAACCAAACATTGGACTGTAACCTATGGACTGACTCTTCGCAAAACTCACTATGTAATCTTTACAAGATGATAAAAATTCAAACAATAGACTATAATGCACGAAGTATATTTACATACATAACAATTCGTACGTGCGTCACACCTCAAGGATCTCCTAATTGCATATACCTTTAATACGACATACAAGTTTTTTCCAAACAATCTTCTATTTACACAACACTTGAGCTTGGATGCCGAAACAAAGAGCCAAACTAACGATGTACAAACAGAAATTGGTGGCAAACAATAAAGGATGACCTGCTTGAGTTTTGGCCAGTAACAACAAACCAGTACATTTCCTTTAGTTTGATTAGGACGATAAGGGAGATACACATACACATATCGTCACGGAATCGTAGA
This sequence comes from Manduca sexta, assembly GCF_014839805.1. Taxonomy (NCBI): domain Eukaryota; kingdom Metazoa; phylum Arthropoda; class Insecta; order Lepidoptera; family Sphingidae; genus Manduca; species Manduca sexta. The sequence continues at coordinate 9,630,293 of NC_051124.1, forward strand.
TAATGATAGAAGAGACCAGAGGAGCAGTGTGAAAAGATGAAATTTTCCGAAAGGGAAGCAGACACAATATATAGGTACTAATATGCAAATACGAATCCTGCAAATCCTTCTGATGGTCCTTAGATTCTACAGAAATTCTACATAGAAGGAAATCGACAGGAAACGGGTTATGGAGCCTTCGCCACTGAAGAGGATCATTATGCACAACACAAAATGGCGGAATCGAGCCGTCAATATTTTGTTTTCATGCAGTTACTAAACTCCCAGGAGCTTCTACTAATTTGCTTAATTAACAGCGGATTAGTTGATAGTTGTTTCAACTAAATTTATTCTTGAGCCTAGATTTTCAAATTATGGCGAAATAATTTCTTTACATATAAGTAGTAGTAAATACCTACTACTTATTTGTAAAGGTTATTTTCCAAAAACAATTCGAGTGTTACAAAGGAGTACTCGTTTTAGTTTTGTCTGTTTGTAAATCGCTGCTAATCTCCAAAACAGTTGAACCGGTAATGTTGACATTTTTCATTTATAGATAGAAACGTTTTTCAACTTTTTATGAGTTAGCGAAATATTTTCTTTCCATACGCAGGCGAAGCAATGAGCAAAAACGAATGAATATAATTCTCAAACTAGACTAGCCATCATAAATATAATACCTAGAATAATTACTTACCCTCACAAAGAGACTATCTTTTAGAGCATAATAAAATTCTAGACAATAAATTCGTAACAGAATCAGCTCAAGAACAAAAGGCAAGATATAAATTTAGTTGAAACACTTTGATAACAAGTAGCAGATTAAATCCTCTGGGTACGTGATGAATGTCCTTAATTCTAGGACCGTAATCATTAACTAATACTCCACATTCGTCTTCATGAAATATAAGGAGATCGATTGAGTACAAATGTTTTAGTTTTAAAGGAATTGTTTAGATGAATTTTGGTATTAATTCATTTGATTTTAAGGAAGATATTTGAATATTTAAGCGATTATGATTTTTAATAGCATTAAATGAATAATAATTTATTATGTTTACGCGAATGTTTTTGACTTTTCGGACGACTAACACCTCCCTGTGAGCATGAAGTCTGCAAAGTTTTCGAAACGTCAAGAGAAAATAATAATATAAAAAAACAGGGAAAATTTCCAAAAATAATTTTATATCTTGATATAAAATTAAATAAATATACTTTTGTCAATTGTGTGTGTTTTATATTAGTGTTTCTATTATTATAATGCGTCATATTAAATTTTAAAGGCCGAAATATCCATGATTATTAATTATTTTTACGTTTTTCTTCAACTGCGAGAACTAATCACTAACTAGACGTGAATTTAAATTCTTTACTTGCCAATACTTGTTTAGTTACCCAGATTAAAGCCGAAACAAAATGTATGAAAATGGACCTTGAGCTACCACCTTAAAGAAACTTTACCCGTTGCATTTGAAATTAGAATATATACTTATATATTCCTATTTCAAAAATACGTACGAGCTTAGTCACCTCTAGCATCATTAATGTTTATCGGTAGTTTTATTAGTAGTAATTTCTGCCACAGTACATGTCCATTGCTGTAAAAATATTTCAGCACTTGAAAAGCAATAATATCTAAGCGACAATCAGTAAAATTTTGAGTAAGGCGATTAAAATTTTTGGTTTTCATAATAAAACTCGCTACAATTCAGCTATTTACTATATACAAATAAAGTATTAAAACATAAGAAAAAATCTTAATGATATAAAACCTAGATCAAATGACGCAGAAAAGTATGCCAATTCCAAATATATACATAACTTATTTTCGATAAGTATATTTGTCGCTTAGATATAATTTCCTTTCAAACGTCGATTTATATTGATACGAAGTCAGTTCAGCAGTGGACTTTATGTGGCTGATGATAACGACGAAGATATAAACTCTTGGTACGATATAAGTAACAAATAGATAAATTTAGTAGTACATAGAAAAACATTCTACGAAGCGAATGTGTGAAGATTGATGTGTTTGTAAGGAATGATAAATAATCGCTCAGCAGAAAATAAATCTATTGTTAAGGAATTCTTCGAAAACTTATTACATTTAGTTATTTACTTCCGTGTTTTGCAAACATTTGAAAACATAACACGGTTTTTTCGGAGGAAGACAGAGATATCTTACCCATTCACACAGCTCATGTAGGTAATAGGGGGCGAGATAATAGCCATTTACCGGGCATAATCAGGTGTTTCCAAAGCGTGTATGACCTTTAAATAAAGGCTTAAAAAGACGGCTCACGTCCTGGTAGACAGTGGCTTGGCTGTACCCCGACTTGCATAAGTCCTTGGACAACGGGCGCTGCTCACCATTAGGCAGACCGCTTGCCTACCTAGGCATTAAAAAGTAATGCTATGACTCCTGACAGTGTCCAAACAAAAATAACATTGAAATACAATTTTGCGGATTTTATCCCGTTTTTTTTTATTATAATTTTCTCCCGATATTGCGAAGACTTTGCAGCCTTGGTGATCGTGGGGCGGATTCCGCCCTTATTTCGATGTCTAACATTCGCGTAAACATAAGAAATAATAACCCAATATCACTTTAAATAAAACACTGCAGAGTATCGTTTTTGAATTTGTTGTTAGTAGTACTGTACTGGAATTTTGTACTAGAATAGCTTATAATTATGCAGTTATAAACTCAATTTGGAACTAATGATTGATATAGCGATAGGATGATCTGATAAAAGTCACATAATATCACTAGATGCAGACCGATCGTGGCAAGTGGGTCTGGGAATCTTTTGAGGAGGGATATCTGCAATGGAAATCCTAGAGCAAGTAATAATGATCACGGTATGCCATGAAGCTAGCTATTGTAATAAATATAAATAAAAAAATAAAAAAATAGGACAAATGTGTAATAAATATAAATAAAAAATTGGAATATTTAATGCGTGTGGTATGCTAGGTTATGTTATTAAACGTCGTTACAAATGTAAATAAAGAAAAGAAAAAGGTTCGGGCGCCAGGCGTCAATAAGCAAAAGAATTACCTGGATAAGCTAGGAAGATTCTGGAACTTTTAATCTTCAGGGGGGTGGTCTAAATGAAAGTCTCGAGCCAGTAAGCTAAAGTTGTTCTTTATATTTTCCGAGGAGTTCACAAATTTGGAAATAATTATTTTAGAACATAAAAATACCTTTGGTCATTATAGCATCATCACTGGAATTAAGTTAGAAATACATACCAGAGTAATGAAATAACTAAAGTTAGTTAAATATAATTAATGAAGACCACAGAACACTCTTCACCGCTGGTCCCACAAAGCAGATCCTCGCGGAGAGGTCGTGGTGCAGAAAATTGCAGCAAATGTAGGTTAAACTGGATACAATATGAAATCTTCCATATAAAAAATTAATCCATAGAAAAAAATCCTCCATAAAAAAACTTCCAAAAAAAAACTGATTCATAGTAAAAAACGCGGAAAGCTAAAACAAACAAAATCTAATCAGAACCTTATCTAGGAGGTACAACACCACATAAAAAAAGGTATAATAACTCACCGTTTTTAAGGGCAAATTTTGAAAAATAATAGGGAACATCAATAAGACGCCCATCGCAAGGTTAAAAGGGAAAAATCCTGTAACAGACCAAAATACGACATGTAATTCCAATGGAAAAAATACAACCACATGTGTATCAATTTTTAGTAGAAAAACAAACTCACCCAAGATAAATTATTACTTTTGAATGTTTACTTTACATTTTAACAAAATATTAGGGCATACTGCCCATAATTATGAAAGATTAAATTGGATTATTTCAATTCAATTCAATTCAATTTTTAAATTGTGGCTCCATCGTTGGCAGACGATGAATTGGATTATTTAATCCATGATGTTATCCTTCAAGAACCGTCAAAGAAAGTGACTTCCTGTTTCTATGACAGCCGTCCATCATCATCGTAGGGATGGGAAAGTCCATAGATCGACGTAGAGATGTCCCTCAGACAATCCACTAAAAGACATCAAAACGACCACTGACCCTATCGAATGTGACCAGTGCAGGAAATCCTACTTCCTCAATTTTATTTAATTTTTAAGTGGCAATGTTGGCAATCACTTGTCAAATCAAGCAAAGCCTCCAGAGCCGCAATAAATAAACAAAAAAAACATGTCAAACCAACCATGTAACGTAATCAAAAAATTACGTTACACTATCACAGAAACTCATCACGTCGGGAGTGAACTAGAAACATTTCTAGTTTTTAGTTTTCGCCTATCCCTTCGGGAATATAAGCAAGAGTATTAACGCTTCTATAAATTCGCGAAGTTGGTTTTTCCTTACAAAGTATGGCTTTTAGTATGATCACTAGGTTTTCTTTCCTTTTAAATAAATTTATATCTTGATACTAGTTATGCCCGCGGCTTTGTGTCCGTGGAAATTGGTGTGTCATAGTTTTAACTGCGTAATTTTTTTTTACAACTATGCTACCTCTTCAACAGTAATCGTTATATTTCAGTCAATTTACATAAAACCGTAATGTATTATTAAGCCAAAACTTCCTCAAGAATTGCACTATCTTTTAGTAAAAACTATACAAAAATCCGTTCAGTGACAGTACAGACAGACAGCTTTTGCGGGGCTTTGCTTTATAATATGTATACATGTAAAATTACAAACATAATTGCTTTATTCCACACTGAATCTAAAAAAAATGAACTTGCTACTTAATCTCAATTCAAGCTTACATATAAACGAAATCGCGAACATTCCGTAAATAATATTGCTTATACTGAAAGTCACGTAAAATTGAAACCATTAGTAAAGATGACAAGGTTCTCACATTTTCCTGTTTCACGCCCGTTATATCGTAATATCACTCAGCGATTCAGATTACGAGCGTCATGAAACTTATTAACGTCAAAAATAGGTACCAGGAAATATTGATGTATTGAACAAACTTTGAACTAACTTCTAACACGTGTTCCTTGTAACACGTGTTTTCTGCTTCCTACGACCTAGGCTCACCACTGGGCAATTTATAATACAGGGATGGTATTATAGTCCTTAAGGTAATTAAACTTCATAGTGGTGAAAGAATTTTCTAGATCGAAGTTGTAGTTTCAGAGATTAACGTGATCAAACCTATATTCAGTTTTAAATTAAAGTCTATACAGACACGCCTTTAAATCTGCATGGGTAGGTATTCCGACCCATGATATGATAAGGGACGAACCTATCACCATATTGGGCACAAGTCCATTCGGGGCTAATAGGAAAAACACCTAATATCACTGCACATGGATGGGGCGAATTATGTATCAAATATCAAAAAATATGTATCACCCTATGTGAGACACTAATTTTACACACATTTCGATAATTAAGTATACTAATTCGAATCATTTGATAAAAAAAATATCACTGCCCGACACAGAATTCGAACCTAAGACCTTAGTCCGATAATCATACCGCAATACAACTACGCCACCGTAATAAATTGTATAAATCAGAAAAAACTAGCAAAAACATGTCGTGTCAGAATTACCGGTAAAAACATGTTTACTGTATGAACAAAGTTAATCTAGGTTTGATATGTCCAACCACGTATAAACGACGAATAACTCATAAAAACTTGGTCACAGAACTAACTACAAAGTAACTTGGACGTTTATCACAAACTGTTTTCGCTTCGATTATTTGTGTGAAAAAATAATCTAAATAGATCTAATTGATATCAAAACTGTAAAAATGTAAGCCGACATTTAGCATATTTAGAAATGTGATGATTTTTTATGTTTACGCGAATGTAAGACATTGAAATAAAACTTTTTTCCGGATTTATTTATTGATTTATCGTTGTTCTTTACCATCTTTTAGGCAGATATTGTAACTTCGACTTTTCGGACGACCAACTCCTAGTCCCCGAGACTATGAAGGCTGCAAAGTCTTCGAAACGTCAGGAAAAAATAACACTATAAAAAACTGCAATAAAATGCGAAAAATAGTTTTATTTCAATGTAGACTTGTTTTAATTTTTTTGAATAATCAATGATCTAATTATTTTTTTTTTAAATGTATGTATTGTTAATTCTTGTCTTGTCTTCTGCTATATGGGCATGAAACCGTGTACTGATGTAATCATTAATTTTTTTCTACCCATGTATAAATGAATAAACAAATAAATTAAGGAAATATCAAGACAGTTATCTCGTATGCGAGAATACATCTGAATAGAGTATCTTTGTATAATTTACCGTCAGAGAGCATTGGACAATTTTGAAGAATATTGCTTAGTTTTATTGCAGGGCTCTAAAGAATGTCCTTCAAGAACACAACAATACGTAATATTGCTGGCGTACATTAAGAGAGTTAAATAGAAAACTATTTCAAACTATTACTATATTAATGTATGCTTTTAATACCTCAGAGCGTTGATTTTATTAATATAAATAGCACAAGCTCTAATATCAAAGAGCTGCAAAGTGGTCGTAATATGCCGTTGCCACGGTAACCGACAATAAACCAGCCAACTACGTAATTCACACACCGAATGAGCCTGGATTACGATGTACAGAAATTGCAAAATTATAATATTCGGCGATGAAAAATGCTTGGATTAAGCAATAAATCACAAACTGAACAATTAGGCCAATTTGTTGTATCTTTTTTTATCTCTTTACCATGTTATTTTGGATTCTAAATTGTATTTTTTCTGGTCTGTCTATGATACAAATTACAATAGAAATAATATGATGTAAAGACACTTGCTTACATTCCGTTTTGTCCATAACTGAGTATTATAATACAATACCAACCCTGTATTATATTATATACACTACTAGGCAAAATACTTCTGTGCGGATCGGCGGACTTCACTTGCATTTCAAGTGAAATCCGCCGTAAGTAAGTCATACATAACAAAACACACACACGCCCATTGTCCCCAAAGTGGTAGGCAGAGACGCTACTAGTCCACCCACGTTTCGTCCCATGTATGAATAGATTCCGTCCCATAGGGCGCGAGAGGATCACCACCGGCCTAAGATTCCGAACTCCGAGCTAATATTAAGCAGAGAAATCCACCAACTTATCCGACATTGTGATCTCACCGGAGACCAGAGTCCAAATTTTTTTAAAGTTGGCTCACAATGCCTAGAAAACAATGTTTGCCTTTTCTGACTTATCTAGATTCTATTTCGGTTCTCGGGAATCGATCAATATTCTCTACTAAAAGACACAAAAAGCACTAAAAGGTTAGTTGGATAATTCGATTCTCATTAAAGAAAGTCGACCTTCGTCACGACGTTCCTAATGTTACAGTATTAAATGATTAAGATCATCGTCTAATGAAAAGAGAACTTTTTAAGCAAAAACCAACCTAGCAAACAGATCACCTAAAGGTGAGGTAAAAAGCGTGAGAGTTGCATCTAAAATTGCAAATAAGAAACTAAAAGTGAATACAATAAGAACTCAAAGCAATGACATAGAGCGCATAAAACTTTAGAGCAAATGAAACGCGATATATTAAATCACTTAGCTTAACGGATAAAAGTGAAGTCGAGTGAATCTGGATTGGGGTTTTCTAGTTATAATTGAATGGGATTCTCTTCATATGTTCGTAAAAATCTCATCTCTTGGATATTACCTAGTGGAAACACTAAATAGTCTCATTACCTACAACTCTTGTCCTATATGCGCAAATAGCTCAAATTTTATTATAATTCCATTGGATGAAAATTTGTTAGATATTAAAACTATTTTTCGGATTTTATAGGGGTTTTTATATCTTAATTTTCTTCCGACGTTTCGAAGACTGCAGCCAGGTCACGGGGGGACCACGAAGGCGTTTAATTTTAATGTCTTCACATTCCCGTTATAAGAAATCAATTTGTTAGATCTTATTATTTCTTAAAAGGACATTATTAGTGCTCGTAAAAGAAAACGGTTCCTTCGGCCAGCAATTTCATGAAAGAGATAAGAACTGAAGTCTCTTGACTCTAATTACTCGATACTTCATACTATAAAACATAATTTCTAAAGCAATATCACATTTCAACCACCAACAAAATACAAATACCCACTTCAACAAATAACATCAACATTGCATTAGAGTTTAAAATTGCATGAACCGCGCAGACACTTGATGTCCCCGCCAACGTCTCAAAAGCCACTTATCCCATTGTATATGGGTTACTGTTTATTTTAATGTCAACTGGTTGCGCGATACTAGCTCTTATGATTCAACTTACGTCATAACCATTACGTTTGCCGCAAAAATATAATTGATAATAATCTAAGACCTGTTCCATGCCATCAGGTAGCCCCGGTTTTCTTGCAATTGAAGTGAGAGTTGCGGCCGCTTTACATATCCAGATTCCATTAAGCGCCATATTTGTTGCGTAATCTTTTTTTATTTAACCCTTTGCCAATAACGATACTAGAGTTTGATCACAGTTCTGCTCGAGTTAAAAATCTTTTAGGAATAAAGGTCACTTTCGTAGGTTAAAAAAATCTACAAAAAATTTTACCACCTTCAAAGACCTAAAATATAACTTACCATAACAAGTAATAGAGTGGGTAAGAATTTCGGAGTCTGTGACTAATTATATCTAGTGACTAATTATATTAAAACATTATCTTCACATATTTAGTAATTTATTTTAAGTTCGGACGTAACAAACTTAAAAAAAATACAGTCGAAATGTGAACCTCTTCCTTTTTTTAAATCGATTAAAAAGTACCCATGTTAATCAAGGACGGGGCCTATTTGCCGATTATTTCTTACAAGCATAAACTATAATAATATAACAATCCTGATTCTAATGAACTTCAACCAACATCTCCAGAAGCTCTCAATTGGCCATTGGGTTAGTAATTTTAGCAACAGTTTGCAGCTAACATATCCAAGTAGAAATGGTCATAAATTGAGCTAACTGCAGCAATATATTTCTGTATCAAGTCCATTAAATGTAGGTCGTAAATCATAAAAGCATTTAACATAAATAAAATGGCCTGATCGATTAACGTACAAGTTGACATGACACAGTGGAAAGAGATCAAAAAGTACGCCTCTATAAAATCGCTTACTGCTATTTTCAATAAATGATCCCAATCGCTTTTACCGATCTATCTCAAAAACGGTCCAATCAGAACAAGCGTTTTTTTTATTTGACATGCTTACAAATGAGTTACATTCTCGGAACTGGATTGAAGATTGAAATTAGGATGGTTTATTAAAAATCATAAGGTCGTAACTCATAAGAGCATCTATTATAATAAACAATGCCAATCGCTTTTTCGATTTATCACAAAATGTACCAATTAGAGTAAAGTTTTTTTGACATACTTACAAATGAGTTTGATTGATTCATTCTCGACATCGGATTAAAAATTGAGATGAGGATCGTTCATGACAACGGCTGTATGAGAAGAGCCTAATAAGCCAGTTATTACTGCTTACACGATCTATTTAATAATATGATAAATATATTTTAGTTATCCAACGAAATCAAAAGCAATTCCATAATTTTATGCTTAAGACAAAATTTGAATCGATTATTTTTTCTGTAGGTATATCCCATATATAATTTAAAAAATGCTCTTTTTGTATAACACATTTAATAATACTGACTGCCTCGGCTGCGTAGTTGTATTACGATACGACTGTAGTGTTGCGGTCTCGGGTTCGATCCCGGGATCGGGATTTTACATTTTTCTACTCGGTATCAGCCCGGAGTCTGGAAATGTGGCCGATATAGGCTTGCGCCCTATCACATCATGGGACGGAATACACACAGTAAAAATGGGTGCACCAGTTACGCCTCTGCCTGCCCTTCAGAGACAAAAGTAGGTGAGTGTGTGTATATAATAATAGAAGATAAAAATATCTTCACATATATCTAGACACATACGAACCTATCTAGCTATAAGGGCATACCATGCAAAACAGATCCACGACATTAGATTTTAAAATTAACCAATTCCGACCAACGAACATTTATGGCCTGCTTCGACCACAATGAGCGCTCTCAGGACTTAGGGCTGTCATTCTTGTTTAAGCTTATCCATAATAGTCTACATTCAATAATTATATCAGCCTTGTATTATTTTTGAACCTGCGAACATTCGTCTCGACAGTCCGTACCACACCCAAATAGGCTATCTCCGCTTTTTACGTCTACATTAATTATGTTAATATCATATTTTACAGAAATTATTGTAGCATCGATGATTCTTCTTGTGTTCTTAGTGTTTATAAATATCGATGATCACCGACCATCAAATGATCCATTTATTATTTTCTCCTCTTCACTTAAAGGCTATTTCAGTATGTGTAAGTATACGCTAATTGTAGAATATAATATAGGTAGTGCGACCAAATTCAAAAGTCAAATTTCCAAATAAATTGTAATCAAAAGTGGTCTCATACGTTGGCTGACGGATAACATTTATTTGAACTATGTGAAGCGTCCCCTTAAAAATACATTTAAAAAGATCTAAAAATATTAAACGTACTTTATACGGTTAATATTCACAATTTTTATTTGTGTTACATATTTTGTCTAACATGTCAAAGAATATTTTAGAAGGTCTATAATCACTTCTGTTCCCTTAGCTTTCGATATGATAAAAAAAATACTTAAAAAAAATATATAAGTTGACAACCCTGTCAATATTGGCTGCGAGCTAGGTCGAAGCATTACCGCTTAAAACCATTTGAGGTATGAATGTACACCAACTTGTCGCACGCACAAAACTAGGGATGTTGCCGCCGTCTTGACCCTTCCAATGCTGGATCGGGCCAATAAACGTTCTTAGTACATCAAACAGGCCGGCATAATTGTGTCAACTGACGAGAAATAATCTTTAGGCATTCGACGTTCTGGGCCCCATTGCACTTTGTCGCGGCCGTATATGTAATGAAGGGAACCCGACCCAACATATAGGTGGTAATATACATGAACGCGTCTACAAATTGTTCTAATGATAGTTAAATTCTACATATTAAATTCTACATAAAGAGAAGCCGACAGGAATCGGGCTACAATATAAACCATTCGCTACTGATATAAATACATATTATTTAAACTGTACATAGACATTCAAACCATTTCATGTCGCTAAATTATGTATGAATTATTTGAATAGTACATTCTCCTCTAATGAAAAGCTTTTACTTAGATTCTACCTTTCCAACTAAGTCAACCTTCTCCAAATAAACAATATTATAAAACCAAATAAGACATACCACAAAATCCAGACAGAACTAATAACCTTAATAGAATTACAATGTCGTTGGCGATAAGAAAGTGTGAACGAAGCCGTAATGGCCTACTTGACTTTCATAACGTCCTTCCTGCTCGCTCATACAAAAAGTGACAATGTGACCGTAGGCTTCACGTTCGCACAATAGATACATTTGATACGGCTTTTACACGCGGCTTCATGTGTAGATAGAATTTAAAGAGTAGTTAAGACCAAATCTAATTATATTTTACCGTTTACAATTAAATTTATTTTCGGATTTTATCACGATTTTTTTTTATATTTTTCTCCCGATGTTTCGAAGAGTGTAGAATTCGTGGTCACGGGGCGGACTGAGGTGTTGGTCATCCGAATAGTCAGTTACAATATCTACCTACATTTTACAATTATATACCTTTTTAAATTTTAGCTGTTGGTGGCCCAATCTACGCAGAATGAGCTGACAGTGTCTTAAAGTCACTTATAACTGCTTTTTTCAGAAATCTAGAAGCTGTACTTTTAACACTTTTATGATGAAAGAGATGTTGATGAGAGATGAGAATCTAAATAGCTATTCTTAGCTTTCGATATCATTGAAATATTTTTCTTTGTTTTATCAAACCAGAGATATGTTCTGCTAGCAAGACTTCCTGCCCTTCACATTTCTTTGTCTTTTATAATTCTCTATATGTTTCGAATTTTAAATTATCCTTTTCCAGCAAACTTGAACCCAAGCTGTGTTCGACCATAACAACGAGCATTCTTATCAATTTTTACATTCCACTCAAAGGTTGGTAAATATTTTCCTCACAAGAATTAATAAAATTTATTTTCACGGTCGAAAAAATCGAAAAGAGCATTCAAAATAGAAGAAATCCGGGCAAAATAAACCTTTGTCGAAATGTTAGCGGGAGGATGAAGAGATTAGTCTGTACAAAGAGACGGACGCTTCGACGTGTCCCGTGAAGGTAGCACAGTCATTTTCCTTGCTATTTCACATGGCTGAACACCGGGGGCCAGTGGTTGTAGAACTTGGAGACATTGCTCCATTTTTATGAGTGTAAATATTTTATTTCTTTGAGTTTTATTTTTTGAAGACTAGAAGAGGGTTTATTTTTAACGAATTTACAAGCTCTAGTATTTGTTTTATTTTAATTATTCAGGTACGCTTACAATTGGAACAATTTTAAATGAATATAAAACGTACATGCTTGTTTACAAGTTGCACAATCAGTTACAAGCAAACACAAAAAAAATACGAGTCATAAAAAAATATTTATTTATAAAGAATCTACAACAAACATTAGTTTTTTTTCATCTCGACTCTCACATATTAGGAGGTACCTATTGATAAAGTGACCAAAACACTATCAAATCGTTAATTTTATAAGATAACTGTTAAAGCTACATGTTTTTTCCCAAATACACCTCCTAAAACTTAATACTTCTACTCAAAATTAAAAAATGCGTCTCTGTGAACGAAAAGTTTGACACACACAGAACTAGACTTATTGCAAAATAAAATGTCTGTCGAACAAGTGACACGGCGGCGATAGCGTACCTTTTTACTGTCAAAATGTTATGAACCACTGAATGGAAACCATAAGCCTGGGTCTACTTAACTGACGTATTTTAGTCCTGAACAAGGGTATATACGTTAGCTTGTGTTATGCAAATTAAATCTGAGACAAGAATAAACAATGATAACAGAAATGTGTATAATCTGGATGAATTTGGCCGTAAAATTAACAGTTGGCCAGTTTATAGATGAAAAGCTGGTGGTAGGTCTCTCATACGTCAGACCGCTAGGTATCACCGCAATGTCTATATCTGCCGTCAAGCAGTATGTAGTCACTGTTTTGTTACGGCTTGAAGATCATAGTAGCCAGTGTAACTCGACATAATAAGTTAGCCTCTCGTCTTTCAGGATGGCGAGCGCAGTGGAATACTAATCCATACTTTGTAATTCAAGGTGTTGGATGGCGTTTTTACTGTTTACAGGCGCTCGTATCGCTTCATTTATCTTTCAAAGTAATAACAAAGAAATCTACAATAACATCAGATGAATCACACGACATAACCTCAATTGTCATACCCATAATCCTGATCTCGCAGTAAGATAGGATCCATATGTATATTTGTGTCGCATACACGCTTTCGGTCTCACATTGCTTTAACGAAATAAGGGCATATCATATTTTTACTTTTACTTTCATATGACCTCTTTTTCAAACCTTAACCATAATGATTTCTTATACTTACGTGAATAGACATTAAAATTAAACTACTTTTCGGATTTTATCGCGGTTTTCATGTTTTCATTTTCTCCCGTCTTTCGAAGACTGCAGCCTTCGTGATCACGGGGGGGTTGAGGTGTTGGTCATCTGCAAAGTCAAAGTTATCTACCTACATTTACAACTATACAACTTTTTTATTTTAGCTTTTGGTAGTCCGGTCCTAACTACCCATTTGGTAAATACCAATCAAATCACAAATAACTCAGTTCATAATCAACATTCTCCATATCTGGTGAACTCTAAATTGTCCACCCTCATTATTTTTGGGAAATTAAAATTGTCCATCCACATTATTCAGATCGAATTGATTGGTGCAATGAACCTGTAGCTTCTTGTTTCAAGCTCATCGCATTTTTTTAAGGCAAGGCAATGTGACCACACTGGAGCTGATGGTAAGTGGAGTGGAATCCAAAAGAATTTCAACTGACGAGATATGATTATCCTCGACAGTCGACACAATTATGTCGGCCTGTTGGAACCAGATATACACATGTTGCATGTTGCTGAGAAGGCTGTAAACTATTATGTGTAAATAGAATATACTGCATCAAAGGTGACGCTTCGACCAATGTGTGAACTACTACGTAAAATCACGTAGCAAATTAATCGATCGGGTCCTTAATTTGTGAATAACGTAGTAGGTTGTATGTTAATAAAATTTTATGTATATGTTTATTTATGTATGACGTATCTAATGTACAACTATTTGTTTTTCCTAAATAAAATTAAAAAACTGTATAAATTCATTTCGGCGACCTTTTTTTAGTAATACAAAAAGTCCCGTCTGCTGAACGATCTCTGAAGGCGGTTGGGACTGCCACATCGAAGACGATTTTTTCCTTGTAAAATGTTATCCGAATTACCGAATAATAATAATGTTAATAAACGCGGCGATAGCCTAGTTGGGTGTGGAACGGACTGCCGAGACGAATGTCCGCAGGTTCAAATCCCAAGGGCACACACCTCTGACTTTTCTAAAATCACGTGTGTATTCTTTGTGAATTTATCGTTCGCTTTAACGGTGAAGGAAAACATCGTGAGGAAACCTGCACATCTGAGAATTTCTCTATAGGAATTTCGAAGATGTGTGAAGTCTACCAATCCGCACTAGGCCAGCGTGGTGGACTAAGGCCTAATCCCTCTCAGCAGTAGAGGAGGCCCGTGCTCAGCAATGGGCAAGTATATAATACAGGGCTGATATTACTATATTACTATTACTAATAATTTTAATAGCTTAAACGATTGTACAATGCATCTAGGCTACGTCCTCGACTATGCGGCATCTTCAATCAGTAGTCGAGCAAACGTTTCACATTTTAATAAATGACATCGCTCTATCATTTTAAAAGCCGTCGTAAAATTTTGAAGTGGAGGAAATTCAATATTTTATCACAAATCCGACAAGCGTGAATTTTGCTTTACACTCGATTTGGTAAGCCAACGAATTGGGTTGAAGTAATCTCTGCATGCATTAGAATATATTAACTTGATTATATAATATCATTTCGGTGACAAAATAGACTGGAGCACGAGTGATCGGGTAAGCTTGTGTATTAGGATTCAATTTTGCACGCGCCAGACATGTGAGATGTATTTTGGATAAAACAGATGCATTGTGGTAAGTTTTTATTATAAATAAAACATATTTTTAAGGACCTCCATAAAATTATGATTTAGAAAAAAATATCGATCTATACATAAACATTACTAGTAGGATATGTAACACAAACAAAAAAGATATCAATAAAATCGATTAATTATTTAATGGTAAAGTTTTAGGTTAGGTTTTGTTTAGAGCCGCCACTTATTTCTACATTTTAATGAAGAATCATCTCGATCACACCTTATTTCAAACAATAAAAACCGCATCAAAATCGGTCCATTCGTTTTTAAGCTATGATGCTACAGACAAACAGACATCCTAAATAATAAACCCTTCTCTTTCCGTCGGGGGTTGAAAAAAATATCTATAATATTACAGAACATTTTTTAACCATTTAACCTACCGTTCAGATATGGGTCAGTTATAAAATTTTACAACGCACTTGACAAAAAGTATGTACAAATATCTTGGGGGCTGTTTTGATATTTCTTTTACATTGACATTTATTAATATTCAGTATTTTATGCGAAGCCTTTATGTATCGAGTGCTTTCTTTCCTTCGTAGTCTTTGGTACGATGTTTACATTTAAAGTCTTGTATTTCTATTTTTCTGTCGTAATTCCCAAACGGATAAACAGATTTTAACTACTTTTTATCTATTACATTACTCCCATGGGATATAATGTGATTTATAATCTGATTTCTTAATGGATGGCGAGGGTGTAAGCATTGTGTTTGAGGTCTTTTGTAGAGGGAAAAGCTTTATTTTAGGAACTTGACCACTGTTTCTAAACCCAGCTTCCAACAAATTAATTTCAAAAAAATATCATATTTTCTATTCATTAGTTGTACCTACCCAAATAAATTTACGCGAAATAAAGTAGTTTTCAAAACGACAGATGACGGTATCTGTGTATTTGGACAATCGAGATATTAATTACGTAACTTATTAACTACAGACTATAATAAGAATTGCAGATAGGTTTATGACCATTATTTATTCTAGATATGTAGTTATATTCTAGGCTGTTGGGTTATGTTCAACCGACTTAAAAAGGAAGAGTGCTGTTGACTGCGTGCGTGAGTTCCCAATTCGACTGTATTCCTTTTTAATGTTTGTTACCTCAGAACTCGAGTCATTTATAAACCTTTTTGGATTTATTTTTTTGTTTCAACTAAAATATAGTTTTATTTTGCCTAATTTATCGTCGGGTAAATTAGGTAATATAATGGTAGCATTCCTTTCGTTACCATCTGCATAAATATTAAGTTGGCAGAGTCAGTAATTTTAGTTTAGTCACCCAGAAGGTTGGTTATACAATATTCGTCTTAAAAGAATTCTATTAGATTTGTCGCATATTTTTTTAAAAAATAGGTTCGAAGATTTGGTTTTTAAACTCAAATAATTACCATAAGTATCTCGTCCGAGTTAACGAATTTCCTAGAGGCTACAAAATCGGTTACCAGTTATGTTAAAATATTTTGCATTGGTTTCTAAAGGCGTTTTCTTAGCTATTAAATTAGTAGAATATATATTAAGAACTGATCATAGAAACCGAGACAGACCTTCTATAAGGTGTACTAACGACCTGGTGCAAGTGGTAAGAAGAAGCTGGTTGACGACTGACCTGTACAGAAAAACATGGCGTCATTCATGGTATGTAATCCAAGAGGCCTACACTCAGCATTGGGTGAAAATATAGGTGGAAGAAGAAGAAATTTATAGAAAGTCAGTCTTACGTAAGTAGTAATAATTGATCATAACTAGTTTTTTTTACCTGCTCGATGAAGTGACCCTACTGAGCCTGATTGTAAGTGAAGTGGGATGCAATAGAACGTCGACTGACGAGAGATGATTACCCCTCGGCAGTCGACACAATTATGCCGGCCTGTTGGAACCGGATATACACAGGCTGATCCCGGAACGCGACACACTTACGTGCCACTACGGCGGGTTTTAACACCTTGTGTACGGTGGTCGCTATCCGGGCGGATGTAAAATATATCCTACCACCAACACCTATTATTATATTTTAAGAAATATTTAAATAATAACTCATTGAAATATATATTAAGTCCGTGAAAGTTGGGTAATGATATTACTTGACATAGTGATAAGGAAATGCATATTGTAACCTCAGCAACTTTCTTGCATTTAAAATCTATTAATTTATGTAGTTGTTCTTTACCGAAGTGTCTACGGACGATATGTTATGCGAATGGATTTTACTTAATAACGTGTTGTAATATCTATAGAATAAAATGTTGTTTTATTATATAATAGCATGAATGCCGCAGTGTAGTTTTGTACGGTATGACTGCAGTGCTGAGGTCTAGGGTTCGATTCCCGGGTCGGGAAAATTAATTTTGGATTTTTCTACTCAATAATCAGTCTGGAGATTTTTATTTGTCCTCGATAAGGTGCTAATCGCTGGAGGTCGCTATATGCGGGCCGCTTACAATAGATAGATCTGTTAACCTTTGGGGGAGGCCCATGTTCAGCAATGGACATCCTGCGGCTGATGATAATGATGCTAGTCCCTCTCACAGGCCTCCTGGTCCTGGGATGACATATTTCTAAAACCACTGATCTAAAATGTCCAAAAGCATAGCCATCAATTTCTATCACACGTAATAGGCCCCTAGAGGTATGTCCGTATAAAGATCGCGGAAAGTTTTCAAGAAAACTTGTATTCATATACAAGTGAAAGGAGTTAGATGTGTGTTTCAAAATGCAAATTTATATATGTATTGGTATTATTAACTTAAGTATTGCTGTTAGTGACGCCCTTTTCTTGTTTGGAGGTAAGATTAATGATTAATTGTGTAGTTAATGTGTGCCGAATCCGGTAATATAAATATTGATATTACTCAAGTATAACGTAAAACACAAAAAGAAAAGTTTAAAAAAATAATAATTTCGCTGTCGCAAATAACTTTGTAATAGTTCGTAGTCTGTTCGTATTTTCTTTTTATTGATTCGAATATAAATATATAGACGAGCTTGTCGTACGCATGCTGGCGAACTTTAACACGTAACTGTTTATTGTAACTATAAAAAAATAATGTGATTTTTTAACAGTGATGAACAACGGTAAAAATAATTTTAATCTCAAACTTTTTCATATAAGGAGGAAATATTTGAAATTAATTAATAACCTGGTTAAAATATTTTTAGTTTGTGATAAATAACAATAAAATTAATTGGTGTTTCCCCAAAATAATTGATCTATCAAATGATATATAAAATTGATGCATTAGGAGACACCAACAAAAAAAAAGATTAAACAAAATAATCGCATTAATATTTCTTAAAAAATATTTCCTTATGTAGGTCTATATTAATTTTGAGAAACAGTTAAATATATGGATTTAAATTGAAAATAAAGTAACTATTAACTACAAAAATCTTTATAAATAAATCCAAGTAATTTTCTGGTATTGCTAAGAAATATCAAACCGTATATAAATTATAATATTTCGTCGCGAAATCTTGACGCCGCGCGCCCCGCTGTATATCACCGTAAGCAGCCATTGTTGTGGCTTTATCTCAGAACGCATACCGGTTTTTGTGGTCGTCGTAATTTTAAACATAATTAAATTCCGGATATAATTTTATGTAGGCAATAAATTTAAATTTTGAATACGCGAAATTATACAAAATTTATTTGAAGAGAATGAGATTAATTGTGACACAATATTCTAATAATTTTATATATGGATTCACATGTTTATTTTACTCTTTCTATTACTCCGTCGCCATTACGTTTCAAAGATTTTTATTTATTTATTTTTAAACTTATATACTGACTGCCTCGGTGGCGTAGTTGTACTGCATGCGCGTTACGACAGCGCTCTAACATCCTGGGTTCGAATCCGGGGTCGGGCAGTAATATTTATGTTTTTCTGCTCAGTATCATCCCGGAGTCTGAAATTTGTGCTCGATATAGCGATAGGCTCGCCCCCTATTACATCATGGGACGGAACACACTTGGCGAAAAGTGGGTGAACTGGTTGCGCCTCTGCATACCCCAGGAGATAAATACGTGATGTGTACCTGTGTGTGATGTAAACCTTATAAACAAGTTTATAATGGTGGACTATATACGAAAGGCAACCAGTCAACCTTAGGATGGTTTTTATAGCCTTTAATGCTATACATTACATGTACTTAATACTTATAATCGTTTAACAAAAAAAAATGCTAACTATATTACAGTCCCTACAATTTAAATTATACAAACTCACTGTATTTTTAAAAATATAAAAAGCAGTATATTCTCATGTTATATTATCTTAGCTTTTTGCGATGCGAAGTAAAAGTATTTTTCTGTTTCAGAAAAGGAGCCAATTTTCTTATGTTTTAAGATTTGTCCGCTCTACTGCTCGCCTCGGAGACATGATATTGGTGAGAAATATCTACTTGATTCAGAGACTAAGGTGGCGTAGTTTTATTGCGTATATTGCCCTGATGTCCCGGATTCAAATCCTGGGTCAGGCAAAATGATATTGGGATTTTCTGTAGGATCAGTCGGGGGACTGTACTTTGTACCCGATATGGACTCTATTGCATTATGGGGCAGAAGACTCTTAGAAAAACGTGACCTGGTTACACCTCTGCCTACCCCTTTGGACATAATGGCGTGATGTTTATTTGTTTATAATGTTTTATTTAAAAGTAGCAGTATGACACCATTGACTAAAGTAGAGACTATGAAGGTTCTTTGGATGGTGCGATACCAGTCTATTTCTACCGACAAGCAACACTATGTAAATACTATACTTGAATTGATTTAAAGGATTGTAGCCAATGATTAGCGCAGAGAGTGATACGTGGAGACTATCACGCAGTACTTTGTCATTTAATTCTAAATAGTAATATGGGTAATTACACTTACCTTGATATTAGTTACTTGCTACTTAGTCTCATGAGACTCACTCCATCCATATTTAATAGTAGTAATACACATTTAAGTAACTCATTTTTTTGTCAATAAAAAACTTATAGATTTCTGCATTCCAGATTCATCATCTTTAATCTATATTGATGACGAGCCTCCCTACCACGACCGCCCATACTACTACGATGATCATAGCGTCTCCAATTCCGGCTATTACGTCTTCTGCAAACACGAGCCGAAGCCCACCACGCCGAAACCCACCACCACAACCATGGCTACCACGACCGAAGAGCCCACATGGATTTGTATGGTGTGCATGGAAAAATGTAACATGAAAGCAAATAGTAAACGAAAGTAGTGTCCGTCTTGCCATTTTTCATAGTCTAAAGGCAATTGTATATGAAGCCTGACTAAGAAAATAAAAAACCTGCTTTACGGTTTTTTTTGCTATTTCGCTTTAAATTTGACGTTGTTAGTGTAAGAAATTAGTTATATAATTTACCACAACAGGTTTTTTATTTTACTGTTCAGGTTATAACTTTGTTTTATTGTAAACGTATAAAGTTATTGTAAATATAAAGTATAACTGTAGTAATAATTAACAAAATATTTTTTTAATAAAATTTGCATATCATGTGGTAAAACCTTTATTAATTCTTTGGTAGAGGCATTTGTAACGTGCGTAGGGCATGTGCTGTATTCTGGAAGAGTTTTGGTTCGATTCTCAAGGCGGGCAAGACAGATATTTCCTAATCCGATTTGATTGCTGTTAGGCAGGCAAATCATAAAAATAAATGAAAATCGTATCAATATGCAATACATATACGTTGTGTCCCCGCATTGTAACAGCATAAATGGAAACAAAAGATAAAGTTGAACCATAATTTCAGTGGCATAAAAGCTAATTTCATCCCTATAAGAAATTATTCTAAAGATTGTTCTATTCTTATTTAACATAACAGAACAACGAAATAATATAATAACAGTAGAAGAGTTCTCTTCTCAGCTGCCAGCCCAGGGCTAAAAACATATAATATTCATTTTATTCCGGAAAATTCTCAGTGCCTTTATTCCGAAAAAAGAGTTCCATGAAGAGCCACAGGGAAGCTAGAAGATATTACAAAATATTTTTGTCCAAATTATAAACTTAAATGTTGATGTAAAAAAATTAACTTCGAACTTGCACGTAATAAAAATGTTACTAAAGTATTATTCATTAGAAATCGTTGGCACTACCTCTATCCTAAGTCCTATTATTCCGAACTTACTAGGTAATACTATATTTAACGACATCTAAAATGCGTTATGTCTAGCACGGTTACTAGAAAAAGTAACAGCAAAATAAATGAGAACGTATCTGAATATTTTCCATATATTTCCCAGAATCTCAAATCCCACGGGAAAATTTCAGTTGCAATACTAATATATTATTTAAAAACTAATATCGATAAAGCATCTGTGATATAGAACTCACCTTCTGATACAACAAAAGGTTATTCGATTAAGGAAATTACCTCTCAGGAACACAAGAAAATCGTAAGCAAAATTTATATACTTACTAGCTGTGCCTGCGGCTTCGTCCGCGTGGAAATTGATGTTTCACAATTTTTTTCCCGCTTAAATCCCGACCAACGAGATTTTTTACAACCACGTGACCTCTTTAACAGTAATCGTTATATTTCAGTAAATTTACATGAAACCGTAATGTACTATTAACCTAAACATTCCTCATAAATTGCACTATTTTTTAGTGAAAACCGTACAAGAATCGGATAAGTAAAAACAAGGTCAGGACACGTTTCATGCACAACTAGCCGGCGTTTTCAATAAAAGAATGCAATCTCTGTTTTCAATCTATCTTAAAAACGGACCAATCAAACAAAGTCATTAGATATGATCACAAATGCGTTGTTTTGATTGGTTCATTCTCAAAATCGGATAGAAGATTGAGATCGAGATTGTTTATTGGAAACGGTTTTAAAAGGCGCAATGAACACGATGCAGTTGAAACTGTTTACTTTTACTTTATATTCATACACGGCGTGCCCTCGAATGAGACAAAATAGTTCTAAAATTATACCGTTTAATTCATGTTTAATGTCTTTGAATGAGACCGAGCCATTCATCTTTTTAAGGCTTTGGCTTTGTAGGGGTATCCCTACAATTGCTTTCAGTATATATTTACTAGCTAAAGAATGTATATTCTCTACAATAAATAAAAAGTTCATAGACAATTCCACTAAATTGAATAATATTATAATCTAATAACAACAATTTTCGATTCTCTTTGCCAATAATTTTAAACAATTGCATTGGCTTTTCCACCGGCCTGCGCTCTATAAAAATATTGCGCTGCTTCAAAGCGTATTTACAACCTATTCCTCATATACATCCTACCACAGTCGCTATATTTACCTAAGAACAATAGTTAGCATGATAATTTATCACTAAAAATTACTAGATAGTCCTAAAAACAAAAATGTTGTCAAACTCTAAGTTTGTCAACTGAAAAATAATCGTGCACACTGAAAGTGACAATAAAGTAACAAGCACCGCTGTCTAACACATGTGTAATGTTTTGATTAATTTCTCAGAACAGCCATTAAATGAGGACCCGTCCGTAGAAATCTCTGAGTACTTACAAACATGCGCGCCAAAAATGTAAGTAGAACGCGCGTATTCAAAGCGCCGTTTGCACGGGCCCTTATTGCGCCTTCCAATTAGCCGCGCGGCTGCGCCCTCAGGGCAAACATATTGACGCGCGGAGCCACAGTTCACTGTAATGCTAGAAACACACTATAGTTTAATGGTTTAAATTATCGTACTATTCGTAAGAAAGCGCAAATATAGCCAAGATTCACGACAATTTAACAACAGCATTCACTGTGACATAAAGAATTTGACATATTTTGATATGTGACTTAACGATTTAATGCAGTAATTTTTACGCTATTTATTATGAGAACTTTAACCTTAATAACTTCAGTATAAAATAAACCGTAAGATCTAAACAGAAGATCATTACTCGCGAACAATGTTTTAATACTACATTACATGGTGACTTGAAGCTGTTTTAAAATGCAAATAGAATTACAAAAACACAAGGAACTGAGATGCGCCTTTGGGGTGTATTGAAGCGAAAAATAACTCGCTTTTACAAGAAATGATGCGAGAAATGTGATCACAGCGCGGTGCGTGGAGACGGCATAAACTGAGCATATTTTAAAACATATTTTCAACGGAATGCATATAATAAAGTAAAGCTATTGCGGTAAACCAAATACAATTTATTTTTATGAAAGAAAAGGCAGGTTTAATGCCAGAGGGTACAGGGTTGACGTATAACTCTATAGAACGTGCCTTCTATACTTCTAAGAAGGGTATATTCTTAATTCACCTCGCTGGCCTTACAATGAATATATTGAATTGATTGCCAGCATTTAGGTGTTTCTTAAGACTTTTCACGCTCCAAAAGTCCCTATTTATTGTAAGATCCATATTCTATAGCGATAGCTTTACAAACTACGACCCAACCGCTATCCATTTAAAGAATAAGTTTAAAGCAAATGTTTCCCTCTGGGACAAGTAACTAAGATAAGAATGACATATATGTACCTACTACTAATGACATGTATGACCTATATGTTAATAAAGGGCATAATCTATCCGTGTGTCGAATTTCATCCAAATTTCAACGTTAGAATTGTATATAATACGGGGCTGACATTATTATAATGCAATGAACATAATAAAAATAGAATTCATCTTGCTGCATACTTCAAGATTGGTATTCCCAGTCCAATAGTAAAGTCTTATACTGTTAATCAGTCTTAATTAAAGATACTGAAATGTAACTTTGTTAAAATTTATTATTTATTTAAACACCTTAAATGTCTAGTTGTACATCTTTTAAAATTCTTATTATTTTATAAAATGTAGGTTTTAACAATTTTCTCTACTAGGGGTCTCAGTCATCATCTATCTAAGACCTCATTGTAACCATTCTTATGAGCCCTAACATGCCATATCTACCGTAAGTTGCTGAGGAGTTGGTTATCCTGTAGATTATTTGATGCTGCAGCTTCAATTCTAGGATGCGCATATTGTAAATACTACTGAACTAACAGAACACCAACTCTCCAATCAATCGGACTTGTGAAAGTAAAAATGATTTTATAGTTTTCAAACGCCTGAATAAATCTGCATAAATTATAACTAAAAACCATTTCGATGACATCGGCTTTCAAAAGAAAGAAAACCGCATTATAAGCTGTATATTCGTTTGGGAGCTACAATGCCAAAGACAGACAAACAAATAAACACCTTAAACTTATAATAAAGAAGAAAGGAGGAGCCTGTTGCGTCGAAGTTTAAAAAGGTTTAAGTATATCAGTAAATATTTACAAAAAAGAAATAAATAATTTATTTAATTTTAAACGGATGTTATAATTCTAATTTCTTACCTGTGAGATAATTTAATTTAAAAAGATTACCTAAAAACTGCAATAAAATGTTTAAAACGAAAATATCAATAAACGAACTCTCGACAATTACCAAAGTGTTCAACATTGGACCGTTTCTTTGTCCTATTGAAGCTGAAATGAAAAGAGGGTTCTAATAACATCACAGGAACAGGAGCTTATTACACGGACGTCCACGCCTTTGATGGAATCGTCTTGAAATTAAAACGTAATGTGACATGAAACGAAATGATTTCAATCAAAAAACCCGACAGAGAAATTTCTTTTATCTAATAAAAGGCCGGAATTGGGTTTTTTTCTCTTTTATATTAGTTGTCCATTTCATTTTTATTTACCTGCGGGAATAGTTACGGAGAATGTAATATTAAGAATTAGACGGCATTTATACCTTAGGATATCCGTTGCAGTATTTTTTTTACTCTGCTAACATTGTGCCGAAATACATCCATATTAAAAAATAATAAAAAATACAGCCCTGTATTATATACTGTCCCACTGCTGGGCAGGCGCCTCCTTTACTACTAGGCGGGATTAGGGTTTAGTCCAGCACGCTGGTCTAATGCGGATTTATAGACTTCACGCACCCTTAAAATTCCTATAGAGAACTTCTTAGGTATGCAGGTTTCCTCACGACGCTTTCCTTCACCGTTAAAACGAGCGATAACTGATAAAAATACACACATAATTAAAAGAAATCATAGTCATAAAATTACTTTTTATTGATATTTATTTTGTTTGAAACTTACTCCTTAATGCTACGTCTACGGTTAGAGTTACTTGTTAAGTGTTATTTTCAAGAAGGTAAGTATGTGATTACTTTTAGTAACAATGTGAAAATGAACCTGTATAATTACTTAAATATACGAATAAAAAGTTTCCCTACTAACACAACGAAATACAACTACTGGAATATAGAAACTGAAAGGACAATGCCCAAAACCAGGCTATCTTTGCGTCAGTCATGCGTCTTAACCAAATAACCATGTAAAATCATAATTTTAATTATTACTTCATTTGTATTTATTTCAGCCATGAGCAAATAGGGGTTTTAAAGATATGAAAAAAGTTGTTTAATTGTTGCAAATCAAACACCTGATAATTTACTGCCAATATGGCGAATTGATACCAATTTATAACAAATTCCCTTTTAAACGGAATAAAAAGTTAATATGCACAATAAATGTGATTGTACTTGAACCTATAATATATGGATTAAATATATTA
Source organism: Manduca sexta (assembly GCF_014839805.1). Taxonomy (NCBI): domain Eukaryota; kingdom Metazoa; phylum Arthropoda; class Insecta; order Lepidoptera; family Sphingidae; genus Manduca; species Manduca sexta. Next base: position 9,656,036 of record NC_051124.1, read on the forward strand.
TTCATTAAACAAAAATATTGTTATAAAAAATATTTTACTTAATAATTATAACTAAACTCCAAATAGCTGGTATAAAAAGATAAAATATTAATCCTTCTAAAACAAACAAATGGCGACTTGTACTTGCATTGACAGAAATACTAAAAGTCAGCTAAAACATGTCTGGAGTTTATTTTAATTAAATAAATATATGGGTACTGATTTTTATTACACTGGCAACTGAAATGAATGACCTTTTGACACTAGATTTGTCAGAATGAAAATATTTCATTATTAAAATATTTTACTCAAGATCAGAGTGTTATTCTTATGTATTTTAATGTTGAGTCGAGAAATTCACTGTTAAGAAACAAGGTGTATAATGTGTGTTCCGAACTTTGAGACGGAAAAAGGCTTTTAGTTAGCAACACAAAGTCGTGTAGAACCTAGACCCAGGACAATTAATCGAGACGACATATCCCGGCGATGTTTTAACTGCACCATTGCGATGCCACAGCAACGATAAGTATATTTCTTAGACAAGCTATCCAGTTTGTAAGTTATGTGGATTATTATTAACCTACCCACAATGTGGGAAAAATCTTGCAGAAACTAAAGAACACAGTTTATCAATGATAATAATCTGAACATGTATACTCAACTTCTACATTATATTTCAGGTTTCAAGGCTGGAATGAATTTGTGCTGCCTGCTGCAGATCAGTTAATAGAGAGGTTTACAGACAAGAACGACATGACATGACCCGACCAGCACTGCAAGAAGTCATTCACTCACTTCAGCAGTATTATAAGCGTGTTGCAGCCACATCAAGTTCTTGTTTGTTTTCTGGGAAGCCATATCTATCAAAAATACATATAAAAATATACATCGGATTTCGTATTTCTTGTTTTATTTTTCTTTTCCTATGATAAGTAACTATTAGCCTAATTAGGCAGTGAAGTTAGTTCCTGGGTTCCTGTTCGATTTCCAGGCCAAGCAACATTTTATCTCGGTGTTACTGACATGACTTGTCTGGGATCGGAATCCTCCAAAGAGGCAACCCTCTTGCATCGCCGCATGCCTGATGCCAACGCATCAGGCATGCGGCCGGTCATAAAAACTAAGCTGAATTTATTCTTCAATATGTGTTGACGCCATATTGAAATGAGATAATGGTAGGTGAAAATAAAGATTAAATTAATCCATGTAATAGAATAAGTCATAAGTCAGAAAAATATGTACTTACACAAAGGGTCGGGTAGTAAGTATATGCTCAGTGGAAAAATTAATATTCCGCCATACTATCTTAGAAGTTTTATTGGAGCTTCGTCTCATCAGATATGTTAATACCTATCAGTTTCTTATAAGAGCGATTAAAGCTAAGTGAAAAGAATGTCCAATAATTGTTTATAGCAATATCAAGTAGGTACTGCAATACTGAACTTATAAGGCACGTAGGTACTTTCTACCGTACATTATTGCAGTCCATACTTAACCTCAAAATAACCGAGTTAATAAAATTCTGATTACTCCGAACTCCCATCGAATATCCAATTGTTTTCAATTTATATAAGATTTAGGATATATTCCCTATAGTTTAGTGAAGGTTTTGTACAGACGCAAGCGTAGCCCAACTTTCATACAAAAATGGGCATTCTCCTTTACAAGTTTCGTCCCTATGATAGTTTAACTAACTTACCTATCTCATTTGTATACAATATATACAATATATTATTGAATACAATATACGTATCACTATTAATAAGCAGTTAAAGTGATTACTAAAATATTATAACAGACAAAATTTAATGCGTTATCACATACTCTTTCTACCCAACGGAGAAGAAACAAAGAGATTCGTTTATGAAAACCCCAAATAAATTTTACCGAAAAAGAATATAACAAAAAACAAAATGCAAACTATTCTAGAAAATTACAAAGCTAACAAACTTTGGACGCAAGAGCTCTGAAAACCGTAAAGAGCTTACAGAGTGCATATTTTACCAACATTATGTTCGACGAAACCTCATTAGTAAGATTTAATGTGTGCAATTATCTTGTGAACATAAATTTTGTAACTACGTTTGAATTTCAAGTTTTTGAAGTCTTATATCGATTTAATGAGCGTTGTTGGGAACTTGGCAGACTGAACGATGTTTTCAGGTAGATATATTTCTTGAATGTCTGTGTACTTAAAGGATTACTTTTAACACATCCATTTGCTTCTGTTTCTTTTTACGCAGCCTCTTATGGTATTATAAAGTTTTTCAGTGAAGGAACAAATCGGACACGTTACTAATTAATTATATTAGAACCATGGCCGTGTTTGAGTTATATGTATAGCGACGACAATTTATTTAAATATAACATATTGTATAAAAAGCGCACTAATAAAAAATAAAATAAAATAAACGAGTATATATAATAAGAAATGTACAATAACAGGTGGTAGAGCTAAGCTAATAAAACTTATAAGTATACATTAAGGGAACTACAGGTCCTATTTATTATTAATAAGACATTGTATTTTTCTTTTTTGTATGACTGTTTGTTTCTTAAATAAATAAATTATAGGCACCTCACAGACGATCAATTTCCTGCTAAAGTAACTGTCAGATTCATAGAAGTGTATCTTGTTTCTTGGCAACAAATTGATAGCGATCGCGACATGGATGACAAAATGGCGACGCCAATACTTGCACAGCTACTAGGATTATTAGATATATTACTCATGACGGTACATAATAAATAAGATTAATAAGTGCTTAGAGAGCTGGTAGGTAATTTTGTTATGAAGAAAACGTAAAATTGTACTCCAGAACAAAATTAAAAAACTCTGTAAACGTAATACTACTGTAGAAATATAAAATTAATATTAACTTTTAAACATAATTAGTAGCTTACACATTAACATAATTTAAAAATAATTATTAGCAAGTAAAATATTATTTGATGCATGCTGTATTTATCTATAATTGCTTTGTTACAGTATGATGATTTGTAATTGGCATGTTTTTTTTTTTGTTAAAGTATACAAGCGTTAGTAAATAAATAAAAAAAATTAACTTAACTAAATTTCAACATCAAAAATCCAAATATTTTAGATTCTTTATAACCCAATCCAGAATTTGAAATATTTAAATACCATTATGAAAAATTGTTAACGAGAAAAAAAAACAAAACAAACTCGTCACTACTTCAAGGTATTTAAAAAGGTGTCGAGTAACGACAATAATACTAGGCAAGTGTTATTGAAAAGGGCAGGATCTATAATGAATGAAAAAATTTGACGTCTGCGGACTAAATATTATTTTAAACTTGTAACAAGATTCTATATTTACTACTAGAACGCTTATTCATTGGCGATTTTAAGAATTTCGAATGTACAAGGTCCAGACGAAAATCTAAAAATAACATTTAGAAATAATATGATTTTGATATCTTGGACTATTTAATTTTTTGAAGATTATAAGCTGGCTTTCGCTCGCGGCTTTGCCATCGCCGTCCCGTTATTAATTTTTCCGGGATAAAAAGGCTCCTATATATCCTTCTGAAACTATTTCCATACCAAAATTCATCGGTATTTGTTCGGTTTTTTATAATTTATCGCGTTCATAGACACAGACAGACGCGCCGGGGGACTTTGTTTTATAATATTATGTCAGATATCTGACATTCTCAGTAAAGGCCAGGCCAAAAGTACCCGGTACCGGCGGGAATGCATGAAAAGATTAATGAAGGTGGAGGAAGCGCGAGAAGTATGCCAGAATCGTGCCAAGTGGCCATCCATAGTCTCTGCCTACCCCTATGGGATGGAGTCGTGATACTATGTATGTATGTATGTATAGTTATCTTGTTATGTGTTGACAAATTAATTTCATGTCACAAATGAAAACCTCTTTAGCTGGTGGAAGCAATAGGTAACGGGATGGATTTTATAACTGTGTAGTGTCGGAATATACCCGAAAAGATTGCCGCCTGCTATATCACATATGACGATTCCTCGTTGGTCAGTCGGTATACATGCAATAAGTCAAGCCGACATAATAGTGGCGATCGTTGAGAAACGCAACCTCGTTGGTTAACAGTATAATAATTGAAGTACACCGAAGCACATACCAACAACTCTTTCACCCATATTCACAAACAATACTATGAAGACGCACAATGAACTCAAACACATGATGGCGACAATTTAATAGTTTTCTTTACACGTGTTCCAGCTTTATTCACTGACAGCCAACTGAAATAAAGTTGAATATCAATATTAGCCAATCACAGCGCCCCTATACCTACGCGCTTCAAAGACTGTTACACCTCAGAAACAGACTTATTATTATAACATTGCGTTGTACTTAGCTATGTAACGTTTGTGAATATTCGCCTTTATAGAGTGGCGATAGAAAACATTTTGGAAACAGTTTCATTTTAAAATAAAACAAATTGATTCTTAAATGAAACTATGGTATACTAAGATTGTAATTTAATTCATGAAAGTTGTTTCCCAGAGGAAGCCCTAATTGATGATTGATGGAACATCGACCATTAGGTTTGAGCAGATTAGCTACCGGCGCGGCGTTCCCGTCATGACTTACAACTTTAAACCCTGTCGGCCAGTCAAAACAATTTGTAACAGCCCTGCCTACTTAAATGGTAAATCTTAGGAAATACGTTTATTACAACAGAACGATCTTTTGCTTTAAATGATTATTTTTACTTGGTTTATGCATTAATACATTTATAATCGACTTAAAAAGAAGGCTCCCAATACGTAGTGTGTTATTAAGTTTGTTACCAAGAACTACGTCATTTTATTGTTCGCTAAGCTAGATAAATGCATGAACAGATATACAAAACAATGTTTAATTTGGATTAAAAAGGATGTCTGTGAATCAAGCAGGGACTAGTGCGGGCATTACCGTTAAAGCGACTTATGTACTTAGCTATAATTTGGATCAATAAACTTATTAAATATTATTTTATTTAGACATCGACCCAAAATTGATAACCAGTAAATATGTAACATTTTTTAAAAGCTTTTTCAGATCTATAATTTAAAAAATATATCATTTTTTTGAATTACTGTGCGCTGCAATAAACATTTGGCCGAACAATTAGGGCAACAAAATTGTTGATATATATCCGACATTTTTAAATAATAACAAAATTGGTTTGAGTTAGAACAATATAATTAGGAATGCGTAACATAATTTTCAATGAACAATATTATTAAATTAAATTCCAATATAACAGCAAAAAATACAAAATGATCTGTTATAAAAATTAACAAAAGATTTAGTATTCCAGACAACGCCTTATACTTAAAGAAAGCAATATTCAAATGAAGCTAAAAGGTGAGTTCACAGTTTCTCGTTAAACAAGGAGCATCACATAAAATCTAAAAACCTACTGCCTTTTACTCGACATAACGTTGGGAAAGAATAGTCAAATAATTTCCTTAAGTTTGTGGCTCAAAGAATTTCACAAAACACGTAATTGTGGTGAGACAAGAGCATCGTTGACATTTATCGCGTTGTTTTATATTGTGTAATTTATATTAGATACCACGCAGACGCTTTTATTTTTGCTAGACTAAACTATGAAACCAATTTGCTGAAGTTTATAGAATGCCTCATGGCTGCCTACGGCAGGAATGGCAATCCCCATAGGCACGTGACAAAATAATTCGGGCACACGAATAATATGCTAAGTAGTGGCGAAGCGTCCATACAAGCCGATTCCCACCGGCTTCCCTTTTAGGTTATCGGTGTTACTAATCAATATATTTAATAGGTAAATTTAAATTTAAAACATATCAGACAATGGACAATAATTATAATAGCTTAAATTATTAATTAATGATAACTTAATAAGGACATCTATCGGCCATTAGCCCGTTGTTTATTAAATTGAATCGATATCGATTACTTATTTTAAATAACATTAGATGGCGCACCTTGTATTTAGTTCCCCAGAAATTCCGTTACCAAAGTGAAATTGTGACGCCACAGGCGCAAGGTAACCCGCTGTCAAGCGGCTTAATTTCGTAGTATGTTTTTTGATATAGATGTCAGCACTTTCAATGACTTTCTATGCCAGTGTTTGTCGAAATCACGCGGAAGATATGGGCAAAGGTAACCCGAGCTAGTTCGGCTTCACGTAAACCGATTTTGTATAGTTGTCGCATTTTACGTCCTTCAAACGTCTAAACATTATTATGCTACTAAGTTGCGGTGTTTGTAAATTGTCATATTCATTTTATTTTTTGATAGTTCTGTGATATTTAGTTACCAGCGCTTTGTTTATTTAGAAACTACAAATAAAAGTCTATTATAATGGAAATAACTAACTACTTTGTGATCAGTTAATGTCTACCTTTACGTAAGTATATTATTAGTATGTGATTTCACATATTAGTATTTAGATGGTTAAATATTTGAAGTACTTAGATCTGAAAGTTTTTGATTTCAGACACAAAATGTTTGTTAGAAGAAAATAAATATGACTTATATTTTACTGAATTTAAAATATCACCACGATACAAGCAAAAATTAACGAATAACCTTTCTTGATTATTTAAATTGATAATTATATAAGCCGAGCAAAAAAACATAGTTGAGTCATAGAGAAATCGCTAAAAGGGGGCACTCGGGTAGATAAAACCGTTCCTGGATGGCACGTTAACCATTGTAGGTTCGCCATCCCTGGACTAGAGTCACCCAGTATAAAATGTTCTAAGGTAAAGCTTTAATAACCATCAAAATATTTTAGAATATCCTATTCTTAAAATATTCCAATCCCATTTATGTAGGTACGTCGCTATCCATTATCAAAGAAAAAAGTATGATTTTTAATAAAACCTTAAACGCTGTAATCTAGCTATAATGGGCATCCTGCATATCCATAATTACAGTCTTCTCGCTTTGAAAATCCTTCGATATAATCGACGTAATTTCAACTCTAATAGAAACAAAATATGACGTTAAATCCTGTGAGACAAATTGAAGACGGCGCTCAACTTTCGTCAAACATTGTACACAGCAGGTTCTTTCTGGAAACAAAAGGATCTTTTGTAAGAAGATTTGAAGTGTCCGCGCGTAATAAGGAACTTGTAACGGTTGGAGAAAATTAACATTTCATTATTACGTGCCTTTAAAATTGACTATTATTTTGGACTAGCTGGTTACACGCGGCTTTGCTCTTTAAACATTTTTTTTAAACAAAACTATGTCGATCACTTGATATGAAACAATATCCACCGTCAATAAATATACATATTATTAATAAAATCATTGATCTACTTCCAATCTCAAGGAAAAGGAATAGGCATGAGGTATCGAGACGCCTAAAACACTCCGACCCGCACCAGCAAGCTGTCACTTCCAATGGCTTTTTAAAAACAATAGTCCGAGCTGTTTATCAGAATATAGAAACAAAGTTTATAATGTAAGCCTTTACATTTCGATGGCTCCTAAGTAAACTATCGTATTTGGAAAAACAGCGATTTACACTCATTTAGTGTTTCGTTATATATTTTTCCCTACGAAACCCATTAAAATTTTTAAATATTTTTTAGATATAATACTTTACTTAGGAGCCATCGATTTTTAAAGATAGTCACAACAAAAAATATTTTAGGCAACGAATTTTCCATTATTTATGTTCCCAATGTCAAATATTAAACACGTGATTCAAATAGATTTAAAGTTAAATTGTCTGAACTTATATTTCATCAATCAAATATGCCAAATTATTAACAATAACATGTAACTACAACTCCTGCGTTTATTCCAGAATTCACTTTAATAAATAAACCGCAGTATGACAGCCTATTGAAAGTACTCCGATAATTCTAATAGATTAGCCCAACAAAGCACTTTGTTGCTTTGAAAAGAAATAAAGAAAGAAGAAAGTTCGTAGATACTAAAAGAATTTGCAGAATAAAGAAAACTACAAACACTATTAGATACTTGATTAATGTGTTATTTTCGGAGAGCTATCTTTAGGAATACTCGTTAGTTCGCACTTCAAATCAGGCAAATATTTTAGTCAAGTTTACTGAATGTCCAAAATAAAAATAATACAATACATTTGGTTCAATTGTATATTTCTTGGATGGATTGGTAATTGATTGAAGAATATTATAAATATGTGAAGTTACGCACCATTATTATAACCTATATATTTGTGCCGGCAACCCAGGTTGCAATCTGGCAATACTGCTCAGTTTCCTTTTCCACTTCCCCGACATGCAAGCGCACGCGCAACGTATTATTGCTGACATAATATATTTTATAACTACTGTGTAACCAAACTATTACGCTTGAGTGTATATTTCATTTATAAACTTGATTTCCCAACATAAGACAGAATTTAGTAGTACACAGTATTATCTTCATAACATTTATATACGGTAGATGTCTAAGTCTAAAAATAAGTAAAGCCATCTAACTTTTCACGAACCAATTTGAAAATGAAACTTAACTTGTTAACTTTAAGCTAAACCCATTTCTCTCGAAAGAATTATCACACGTAATTTACAATTTCCTTGGCAATGTCTTCTGCTTCAAAACTATATTTCTTAGGAGCCATCGCTGGGTTGCCAAGCAAATAATAAAATTCTGAAGGTTTGCCAAACTCCGCCATATTCTAAAGTACAATGCACGTAAAGTGACCACTAATGCATTTAGCCATTCTCATTGATTAGCAAGTAAGAAATATTAATAGACATAGATGAAGTAGGAATTTGAAATTTATATTATTATTGGTGGTAGGTCTCTCATGTATGAGAGTGCGCCTTGTTAGGTACCATCGCAATGTGTATTTCTGCCGCCAAGCAGCAGTGTGGTCATTGTTGTGTTCAGGTTTGAAGGACATTATAGCCAGTGTAACTACTGGACATAAAGACTTAACATCTCATATCCCAGGATTACGAGCGCAGTGGAATACCAAATACTTTGTAATTCAAAGTGTTGGATGGTATTTCTACTGTTTATGGGCGGTCGTATCGCCTAGCATCAGGCGAACGGCAAACTCGTCTCATCATTCAAAGCCATAAAAAATTATCTCTATTGTCCACCACGGTGGCCTAACGCATATAAATATCACTAATAACGGCCGATTCCAACCAGTAAATACACATTAACAGTAACAATAAACCAGCCAAGATAACTCATCTGTGACTACGTCAAATAAACTTTATTCTGTAGACTGAAGGTCTATTTTTTTTTACGACGGTAGCACTTAATATCGTTAATAGGTATTAGTCTATAATGTTACAGAGATTTCCATATACATTTGAAAGATTTTTTCAAACCTCCATCAGTAACTAAATGTAGGATCAGTACATAATATCTACATTAAACACTGGACGTATCTACCACGCAGACACGCTACCAAGTGCACAAAGGCTCGTTATTGCACGTCAGTGCGCCCCTACACAAGCGATTATACGGCCAATATGACCACTCAATCCAGGGTTGCCCAACCCCGTATCCAATGTCCTCAAATATATATAAAACTAAATCTCCCGCCACGTCTAAATAGCCGTCTAAAATCTCTGAACGCGATCTTAAAAAGTACCGAATGGATTTCGATGATTGGTATGGAGATAGTCCAAGATCTTGGGAAGGACCTCAAACTACTTTAGATAGGCTAGTTTTATCCCGTGAAAGTATATAGCAGGTCTGTTATCCCGGAACAACTCTTTCACGCGAATGAAACCGCGAGTACAACTATTAATGTAAAAAAAGACTTGTTTTTTTTTATTGTATTAAATGACGAGACGAGCTTTCTGTTCGCCTGATAGTAAGCGATACGACCGCCCATAAACAATAGAAACACCATCCAACACCTTGAATTACAAAGTATTGTTTGGTATTCCACTGCGCTCGCCATCCTGAGAAGTGAGATGTCTCATTATTTTCAATAGTTACACTGGCTACAATATCCTTCAAACCGAAATACAACAATGACTACACACTGCTGCTTTGGGGCAGAAAATGACATTGCGGTGGTACCTACCCAGGCGGACTCTCACATATGAAAAACCTACCACCAATAATTCTTTTGTATGTTTGCCATAAAGTCTACGTTACCAATTCTAAAATTTCTTTTACTCATCTATACTTTACTACTTATCCCAAGAATGAGTGTTAACGCGGGCAGATTCACGAACAAAAGTTAGTAAACAATAGGCCGACACGAGTTCGCCATTACGAAAGGCGTAGATTCATTCGTACCTTATTACCGCGCAATTCCATTTTGAGTCAGTCTCGCTCACTGTTCAGTGGACCTTGATACCCGCTGATGGGATGTTCAGCGGGGTATGATAATCGCTTTCGGTAATTCCGGGATTTAAGGTTCCATGTGTAAAAGGATCTGGAAATATTGGTGGTCGATGAGCCAGCGGTATTTGAGGGAAAATTCCAAGAGCGGAGGTTGCACTAAATAAACTATAGGTGACTGTAAAAATTCCACGCATTGTTTTCGAAAAAAAAGTAGTCTAGAATTAAATCAATTTTGTCTGATACGTATCATCATGCCTCCCTGAAGAGGTAAGCGGGGGTCAATCAGGTGAATCCATTTTCGTCAAGCATGTTCCGTCCCATGATATGATAGGGGCGAGCTTATCGTCATACACAGATTTCATACTCTTGATACTGAAACGCCACAAATTCCAGACTCTGTAAACTAAGCAGAAAAACACAATATCATTATGCTGACCCACGATTCTAACCCGGGACCTGAGAACATTAGCCGTACTACGCACGCAATAAAACTATAGCACCGAGGCAGTCCGTCGAGTTTGTGTATAACATGCTAAAGATGTATTGCAAGTAGTTTACCCTCACTTCTAACCATTCAAATATCTAAACATAAAAACTGAAACTGATTAAAAAACATACGGAATACTATGTTAAAAACATTTCTCACCGTTTCCTCTTATCCCAGTTCGTACATCGCGCCTTATTATTTTATCCGCCCTTTCCGGACGAACGGACAAACAAGTACATTCAAATGTCATTGATATACCAAGTATGGTCGAGACATCAGAGTCGAAATACGATTTCGATAATCTCTTAAAACAAGACGGAAGAATAAATCTGGGTAACAATCATAAACTCTCTCTCTCTTCATGACTAATCTTGCCACATGATGGTGGGGTCAGCCTTCTTCGCATTTTTCTTCCACTTCGCCCTATTCATGACATCGCCATCGGAAACATTGCATGTTATTATGTCGCGATGAAACACATTTGCCCATGTAGTTTTTTTGTCTAGGTCTTTTTCCTGGAATGGATAGTTTCAGTACCTAGTTGCCAATGTAATCAGGTGGTTTTCTTCTGACAATCATAAACAAGAATGATAATTTTTACACGTGTATTTAGACCATTGATTAATGTGAGGAGCAAATCGCTTGCCTTCTAAGTCAGCACCACGACTGCCAAAGTAACATCATCAAAACTTTGAACTATAATGAAGGTCCCTTCCGTATTAAACGACCTTGAGCAATTCGTTCCACACTTGGCAGCACAAAAGTTATAGGCGGGAATATGCAAAAAATTTCCCATGATGAAATTACCTTCCAAAATGTATTTGATATGTTTTTCATAGCTTTACGATAGCGATACCAAAGTAAAAAGTAACAGAAATGTGTTGTTTAATATTTTTTTCTGTGTGTTTTATTTCGAAGTGATTGCTTCTACAAATACGGTATACGCGTCGTTTTGGGGAGAGGGCTACCAAGGCATTTGCGTGGCACTCTCTTTACATTGAAACATTTTAAGTCACATTATGCTACTCATGATTTATTTACAATCAACACACTGAAATTTCCTTCAAATATTATAAATCTGAATAGTTCGCTTGCTTAAACGTGCTAATCTCAGTAACTAGTAAACCGATTTAGTAAATCTTTTAATAGGAAGCTACATTCTCCAGAGTGCTATAGGCTACTTTTTTCCCGCGAAAATATATTATATTCCGATTCGGACGTTTTTACGCAGGCGGGGCCGCCGGCAAAAGCTAGTGTGGGTATAATATTACACACCTTTGCTAAGCAACAGAGAGATCTATTGAACCCATTTGGGGCAGTGTTTAAGATTTGCATTGATGGGGATACCAATTTTATTATTTCAGTAATAGCTACTTTGTATAAAGGTTGTCTGGAAGAAATCGCTTTTAATGTTAAGACCGCTCATTGTGTAACGACTTGTATTTTTTTTCTTCTATGTTTTTCTATATATTTTGTTGGTTGTGCAATAAAGAGTTCTATTATTATTACTTCCCCTAAAAAGCCAACAGTAATTTTTGCCATATATTTAATATTATAGCCTTCCGTAATAAATGGGCTATTCAACAGTAAAACAAAATCTCAATTGGAAGCACTAGGTAATTCCTCCAACAATACAAAAACTTTTCAATTCGAAGCAGTTGATGGTTGCTGAGATTAGCGAGTATAAATGAACAAACACTTGTGCTTTATATAGTATATATTAAAAATAACCATGTAACTTAGAAAAATCTAAGTTACATAAAATCGAACTGGGGACCTCAAGGCATGCCAAACCTTTGCACTACCGTGGCGGTACAACGCTTCATTTAATGGTTCAATTTATCAGAAAATATTTCTATAAATTTTGTAATGTTTAAAAATATCACTGAAAATAAATGATTAATAGGGTAGCAGCTGTAAAATATAATTGATTGCTCACAAAATCCAATTAATTCGCGTACTTATCTTGCTTTTAAAACTACAATATCCATTACGTGTTATTACACCTTAATCGTTAAGTTGAATTATGGGTTAGCCGTTCGACCGAAAACTGCTTTGAATTCAGACGAAGTTTGTAGAACGTTCTAAGCACCGATGTGTTCGGGTCATTTGCAGGCGCATGTTATAATCCGGCTGAATGAGGTTCATCGATCATTAAAGACTAATCATGTGTAACATTCTGCTTTGGTCATATTATAAGTAACTTGAATATTTTCAGATAAGAAGTAGAAAGTTTATTTAGAAGAAAAAACATACTACAGATAGTAAAATTTGTTCAAAGAAACATTTATGACAGTAATGAAAACTGTACTATTATCCCCAAAGGGGTAGGCAGAGGCGCAACTGGTGCAACTACTTTCCGTCTTGTTTATACAGTGTCATGATGTGATCGGGCAACCTATCGCCATATCAGGCAGAAACTCTAGACTCATTGCTGATACCTACTAAGTAGAAAAACGCAATATGACTTTGCTTGACTTAGGAATCGAACCCGAGACTTCCGTACTACAGTCGTAACGTAATAGAACTACGCCACCGGAGTCACCAATTGTACCCAAATGTTTTACGCAAATGCCATCTCTACTACGAATAAATTGAACCGTAGCATATCACACTGACCAATTGCGAGTTACCAGACCTCATATATTTTTGAAATCAATATATCTATACTATTACATAAAAATGAAGAGTTTGTTTGCCTGAATCTCAGGAACTACTGGTTGGAATTGAAAAAAATATTTTACTGTTGGATAGTCCATTTATCGAAGAAGGTTATTGGCTATATAATAACACGCTGTGGAAGTATAAAACACAAAATAATATTACTCATGAAAGCATATTTCACTTCAATGACGCTTTTAAAACAATTAAATTAAATTATACTAACAAATAACATCAATGTTTCCGAATAATAAAATTAAATAATAATCATTCAACTTACCATAATTAACCTCCATCTAACTTGAGCAAAAAGGTAAGTAAAAGTTCAAACAAAAAAAGTTTTTGAATAAAATTTCTATTAACATAATTTTTACAGTCAAAAAACATGTTTACGAGCATTTTCATTACAAACCGCGAAATTTCAACAACTTCTTTAAGTTAGTTAAATATACAGCAAAGGCCTTGATTATCGATAATCTGTTTTCCAACTCTAGATATATTGATAAAAAAATTGTTGTTCATATTTACTCATACGTAAAATTTCATCAAAGAAACGTACTTAAACCTTTGTAATATTACGAAAAATAATGTAGACAAAGAGGATTCTAATTTTTAAAGTGAATAAAAGCTGTGGTTTTTGTAATAGGCTTTTTGTTTCTCATCAGAGCCAATGGGCTGTGGCAAATCGAAAATATGTAACAAGTTACAAAAAGTCTAGTAATCTATACTATTATATAAAGCTGAAGAGTTTGTTTGTTTGTTTGTTTGTTTGTTTGTTTGAACGCGCTAATCTCAGGAACTACCGGTCCAAACTGAAAAATTCTTTTTGCGTTGGATAGCCCTATGTTCGTGGAGTGCTATAGGCTATATATCATCACGCTATACCCAATAGGAGCGGAGCAGTAATGCCTAATCTCAGGAACTACCAGTCCGAACTGAAAAATTCTTTTTGCGTTGGATAGCCCTTTGTTCGTAGAGTGCTATAGGCTATATATCATCACGCTATACCCAATAGGAGCGGAGCAGTAATGGCTAATCTCAGGAACTACCGGTCCGAACTGAAAAATTATTTTTGCGTTGGATAGCCCTTTGTTCGTGGAGTGCTATAGGCTATATATCATCACGCTATACCCAATAGGAGCAGAGCAGTAATGACTAATCTCAGGAACTACCGGTTCGAACTAAAAAAATAATTTTGTATTGGATAGCCCTTTGTTCGTGAAGTGCTATAGGCTATATATATCATCACGCTATGCCCAATAGGAGCGGAGCAGTAATGGCTAATCTCAGGAACTACCGGTCCAAACTGAAAAATTCTTTTTGCGTTAGATAGCCCTTTGTTTGTGGAGTGCTATAGGCTACATATCATCACGCTATGACCAATAGAAGCGGAGCAGTAATGAAACATGTTGCAAACACGGGGAAAAATTATTAGTTTTGAGAGCTTCCGTTGCGTGCGCTGCGTAAACGGTTAAAGTTATGCAATAATGATGTATGACGAGATTGTTCCTCTTAAAAAGTTCTAAAAATATATATTATAAAACAAAGTCCCTCGCTGCATCTGTCTGCCTGAACGTGTTAAACTCAAAAATTACCCAACGTATTAAGATGAAATTTGGTATGGAAACAGTTTAAGACCCTGGGAAGAACAAAGGCTCCCGGGAAACTACTACTTTTATAACGGAAAACTTTAGCCTGAAAAACTTTATAACGCGGGCGGAGCCGCGGGCAAAAGCTAGTATATATATAATAATAATATCAGCCCTGTATTATATACTTGCCCACTGCTGAGCACGGGCCTCCTCTACTACTGAGAGGGAATTGGCCTTAGTCCACCACGCTGGCCTAGTGCGGATTGGTAGACTTCACACCACTTTCGAAATTCCTATAGAGAACTTCTCAGGTGTGCAGGTTTCCTCACGATGTTTTCCTTCACCGTTAAAGCGAACGATAAATTCACAAAGAATACACACATGATTTTTTAGAAAAGTCAGAGGTGTGTGCCCTTGGGATTCGAACCTGCGGACATTCGTCTCGGCAGTCCGTTCCACACCCAACTAGGCTATCGCCGCTTTCTATCTATAATCTATATATACTATTATATAAAGCTGAAGAGTTTGTTTGTTTGTTTGAACGCGCTAATCTCAGGAACTACCAGTCCAAACTGAAAAAATCTTTTTGCGTTGGATAGCCCTTTGTTCGTGGAGTGCTATAGGCTATATATCATCACGCTATACCCAATAGAAGCTGAGCAGTAATAGCTAATCTCAGAAACTACCGATTCGAACTGAAAACTTCTTTTTGTGTTGAATAGCCCTTTGTTTGTGGAGTGCTCTAAGTTATATATCATCACGCTATGACCAATAGGAGCGGAGCAGTAATGGCTAATCTCAGGAACTTCCAGTTTGAACTGAAAAATTCGTTTTGTGTTGGATAGCGCTTTATTTGTGGAGTGCTATAGGCTATATATCATCACGCTATGACCAATAGGAGCGAAGCAGTAATGAAACATGTTGCGAAAACGGGGAAAATTTATTAGTTTTGAGAGCTTGCGTTGCGCGCGCTGCGTAAACGGTTAAAGTTATGCAACAATGATGTATGACGGGATTGTTCCTCTTAAAAAATTCTAAAAATATATAATAAAACAAAGTTCTCCGCTGCATCTGTCTGCCTGAACGTGTTAAACTCAAAAACTACCCAACGTAGTAAGATGAAATTTGGTATGGAGACAGTTTGAGACCCTGGGAAGAACATAGGCTCCCGGGAAACTAATACTTTTATAACGGAAAACTTTAGCTTGAAAAACTTTATAACGCGGGCTGAGCCGCGGGCAAAAGCTAGTACTGTAATAAATTGTGTACGGTAATACATTTTTTGTAATAGGATGTTGTATAGACAAAAAAATGATTATTAGAAGTTCTTTTATTCAAAAAGCGGCGATAGCCTAGTTGAGTGTGGAACGGATTGCCGAGACGAATGTCCATAAATTCAAATCCCAAGGGCACACACCTCCGATTTTTGTAAATAATTATCTGTGTATTCCTTGTGAATTATCGCTTGCGTTAACGGTGAAGGAAAACATCGTGAAGAACCTGCATACCTGAGAAATTCTCTATAGGAATTTTGAGAGTGTGTGTAGTCTACCAATCTGCACTAGTCCATCGTGGTGGACTAAGGCCTAATCCCTCTCCATAGTAGAGGAAGCCCGTGCCCAACAGTGAGACAGTATATAATACAGGGCTCGTATTTTTATTTAAGACACACACATAATACAATCAAAACATATAATAATGATTAGCTAGGGTTAATACTTAATCTAGAATAGCACTCCAAAATTTGTGCCCAAATAATGACTATTACGAACAACATTAATACTTAGTTATAATTAGTGTAAAGCATAAACGAAACCGTCTACATAAGTCCTTAATAATGCAATATTAAAATTCTATAACTAATAGATTTTTTTATAAACACTTCTGCTATGTAATAAAAGACAACCCAATAATATATCCTACCAACTTATCGCTTAAAAGACCAACCAACGGCTAAAGGGGCGAGTTTAGCAAGAAATTATGTATGACATGCAAATGGCTATCGTGGCTACAATTGGCGTCCATTCAATTTCAACCATTAGCCTTGTCGATCGGCAACGTATTATCTCTTTGCCTCTTTCAATTCTATTTTTATTTGATGTGGTCATTTTATAAAAGAATTTTATTTTTGTTTTTTTTTTTTTTATTTCGGTCACATTTAGTAGGTTAGTCTCACATCTTCTCTTCTAGACAATATCTTTCTTGTATTCATTTTAAATAAAACAAACACAAACTAATAGAAGTACTTTAAAATATCCAATTGTGCTATTAAAACTATTTTATAAAACGTAAAGTAAATTGATTAAATAAAAAAAGGAATTTAAATTTGGATATGCAATTGAAATATCTAATTAAATTCAAATACGGTTACTTTTTGATCATCGAAATAACTTAAGCCTTTACTCTATATGCGTCGCCCTAAAACATTTCAAGTACATACTATGATAAAATAAATACCTAACTGTAATTTTTATTCCAAAACAGACTTTATTTTAACAATCCTAAAACACATTTACTAACATAAGTCTATATGAAAAGTTGAACATTTATGTTCTCTTTACTGAAATTTATGTGCTACGTCAAGCGACGTCATCTGTTTAAATTATTAATTTTGACCGTTATTTTATTTTTAAGATCACAATTAATAATACATTTACCGCGTGTTTACTCATGGCGAATATTTACCATCATTTTTGGGATTAGAAGCTTTGTTTTTTTATTCTTTTTATTGCTTTGAATGACGGAACGAGCTTGCCGTTCGTATGATGGTAAGCGATACGACCGCCATAAATAATAGAAACAGCTTACAACACCTTGAAGTACAAAATATTGTTTGGTATTCCACTGCGCTCGCCATCCTGAGACATCAGATGTTAAGTCTTATTATATCCAGTAGTTACACTGGCTACAATGTCCTTCAAACCAGAACACAACAGTGATCACACACTACTGCTTGGCGGCAGAAATAGACATTGCGGTGGTACCTACCCCGACGGACTGTCACATATGAGAAAACTACCAGCATTTAATTTTTCTTTATAAATAACTAACTTTTGTTCGCCGCTTTTCCGCGTGAAGACCGTCCCTACTATAAAAACCAGCTTTAAGAGATAATGTAACTTATTTTAAACTAATATACGTTTAAAGTTTAATAATTTGAATTATAACCAATTAGGGTAACCAGATTCTTTTATTTGGCGCCATTATCGCGGGTAATTTGACACTTATAACACGTTTTTTAATCTGTAGCGGCTTTTATTTTGAAAATGTTTATATTATAGCTCAGAAATTATCAATATAAGTGCCATCAACAGGACTGAAATCACAAATAACATCGATGTGTGTTCAACCCACTCTCCTCTGCGACATCTGGTGAGATTTAAATTATACTTAACTAGGTGTTGCTTCCGAATTTGCCTCCGTGAACAGCCTTTCTCAAATCGGTAATTCAGTGTAGCGTTACCTACTTAAAAATCTGAGTAAATATTGTAATATTTCCCAAAGGAGATTTTTTTTTATATTTGCACGATAGAGTAACCCACCGCATCTGATGGCATTTGGAGTGGAGTGCAATAAAATGTCGACTGACGAGAGATCATTACCCCTTGACAGTCGACACAATTATGCCGGCCTGTCGGAACCGGATCCCAAAACGCGACGCACTTACCTGGGCCACTATGGCGGTTAAAACACCTTGGGTACTGTAACACGATATCCGGGCGGATATATTTATATATTATTTATTATTATATTGGTTGTGGACCGGACTGCCGAGACGAATGTCCGCAGGTCGAAACCCAAGGGTACACACCTTTGACTTTTCTAAAATTATGTGTGTATTCTTTGTGAATTATCGCTTGCTTTAACGGTGAAATAAAACATCGTGAGGAAACCTGCACACCTGAGAAGTTCTCTATAGGAATTTTGAGGGTGTGTGAAGTCTACCAACCTGCACTAGGCCAGCGTGGTGGACTATGGCCTAATCCCTCTCTGTTGTAGAGGAGGCCCGTGCCCAACAGTGGGACAGCATATAATACAGGGCTGATATTATTATTACCAGTAAATATTCAAAACCATACGCATTTATAATTTTAATGAGATATGATAAACTAATATTTAATAATCTATTCCGTTCTAAAGCTAAAGGTAAGTTTAATATCTCACTAACTCAAGTTACGTTGTTATATCTATTATGCATCAAGGAACCGTATATAATAATATCTAAACTTCCTAGAGCATTAAATCCTTTGTGAAGCTCAAAACGCAACGCAGGGTACCATTATTGGATGCATTAGATGCTATGGCCCGTATTCATAAACGTTACTTAGCTAAGTACGGAGCAATGCTGTTATAATCAGCCTGTTTCTTAGTGCTTTCGGTATGACAACCTTCGCAGCACGTAGGCATAGGGGCGCTGTGATTGGCTAATATTCAGATACAACTTTACTGCAGTTGGCTTTGAGATAAACAAAACTGAACAAAGCCCAAAAACCAAGAAGTTGCCAATACTATGCGTTCACACGGTTTAATCGTCAATTTAATTATGTGCTATGTTTTGAGAAGAAAGAAAAAAAAATCTTTATTTGGCCATTGTCTCTGGCCATTGTTTCTTATTCAATGATCAATTTAATAGTATTCGTTGCAAATTAATATTACGTGTACTTTAGGAGAAGATACAGGGAATAAAAATTGTAGTGGTATTTTCATTATGAAATTAAACCAGCATTTCCATATAAAAATATGACAAACAAAGTAAGGATAATTGAAATTAATAATATAGATCATGTTTAATGTTTTTCCTACTTGAATTTCAAATAAATAGCTTCTAGAAATACGTTAAGCGTGCTGTTTTGCTTGGGGCACCGCCTTAATTGTTGGTTTCTTATTTCATCTTGAACTTTGAAATAAGATGAATCGGAAAATAATTTGTTTGTATTTCACAATCTATTTTACGTTTTGCTGAGAGGGATCGGGAGCGAGAAGATACTTCCCGCTGTCAGAGAATACGTAGCAGGCGCCGGATGAACAACTGACAGGCATGTCCTGCCCTGTAAGGTGAAGACGTTTGAAGAATTCAACCCCTGTAGATGAACCAGAACCCCTGTATATGTATTCTTTTAATATATGGTAGTGACCTCTGGGATGGATGGCAGCGTGGAAGGGGAAAGCCTCCTCCCTGCCGATTGACGCTGAAAGACGTACTTCGGTGCACAGGGGCTTCTAAGACTTACTACAATAAGAGTTGTGCCGCACCAGGCGGTACCGTAGCCCTCTACGGAGCACGCAGTTGCTGACAACTTAGACCCTTCCGTCGGAGGAAGCTCGAAGCCGACCCTGATACGCCGATGAAGGCCACCGCGAAGTTTTTATTTAGTTAGTATGCCGTGCTCAGCCCGACAGTCGTCCCACGTTTACCATCACTCAAAACGAGTCAACGTCGGGGCGTACAATACGGTAAGCCCAATATAACCGCTCCAATGCCCTCCACGAAGGCTGGGCGGTAGAAATAAGACACTTTCTCCGCGAAACCAAAACAAAATCTATTAACGTTTAAAATTGTTTTAGTTAAACATGCGGCTATGGGGTATTGCATAGTGTAGTTCAAGTGTATGATGTGTGAATTTTTTACTGATTACTATTTACCGATATATTATGTCTGCTATCAACTTATTACCTAGGTAGTAGGTACTACTGCATTTTTTCATCACATCATAAACTACATAATATATAATAAGTAAGCATTTGAATTTCTCATATTCTTTACTGATTAATAATCCAGTCCATTCTTATTCCTTATTTTTTCAAAGCGTATCAAAATATAATTTATTACAATGATAAATTATAATAAACGTTTCAATATGTTATTTTATTTTTACCAGATCTTTAATGAAACTTTTGCTATTAGTAGCGACAGCTTTCGAAACTGTGCTGAATAACTGCGTTCTAGCTTTGTAGCATAGATGGCGTTAGTAACATCGAAACGGATATAAAATATTTCTTACGTGAAATTAGTTTCGTAAAATAACGAATAATTAGAAGATGGAATTATTATATTCCAATACTACTAATTACTGAGCTTTAAGAAATGTAATACGAAATGTTGCAGGATTATCAGCACCCTAGCAGATACCTACCAAGACACATAATAATTATTGGTGTTGGTGGGCCATGGTGATTCCCATTACATGACATACATCTTGGTCCAAAACATTTACTAAGGATCCTTAAAATATAAAGTATTTTTTTTATTCTAAAATTCGCTTGGAAAGACCATACAACTAGTGATGTAACGAATATTCGCATTCGCATTCGCATTCGCATTCGCATTCGCATTCGCATTCGCATTCGCGAATATTCGCATATTTTTGGATATTCGCATTCGCATTCGCATTCGCAAAATTTCTGCGAATGTTTTGCGAATGTCAATATCAGAAAAAAATATATTTGAAGATAATAGTAGACTGCCTCGGTGGCATAATTCTACTGCATGTGCGGTACAGCAGCGCTCTAAGGTTCTGGATTCGAATCCCGGATCGGGCAAAGTGATATTTGGGTTTTTCTGCTCAGTATCAGCCCGGAGTGTGAAATTTGTGCCCGACATGGCGTTAGCTCGCCCCTGTCACACTATTAGACGGAATACAATTGGCGAAAAGTGGGTGCCCTGGTTGCGCCTCTTCATACCCCTTCCGAGATAATATTCGTAATACTGTGTGTGTGTAATAGTAAGTTAATAAAATCAAAATCTAAACTAAAACAATATTCTTCTACAATAAATTATAATTATAGTCTAAACAAACAAACAAAAAATTATAGACTCTCAAAGAAAAATACCTCTCTTTCTTAAAACATACCAATTAATTAACTATTTTTTTACCATGTTTTTGTGTTGGTAATTAAACTTGAGTAGAGGAATATTAAACTTTAAAAATAAACAAAATTATTTTGTTTACTTTAACAAAGCTTAAAAATGTAATTCTCATTAGAACTTGTAACACAATAGCAACTAAGAAATTAAAAGCAATAGAAAGAAACTAAAACAAATTCTTCTATAATTTTTATCAGTCTTTACATAACTTTTTAATGTTTAGATAATTATCATCTTAGATAATAATAAAATTTAAATAATCATCATAGAAAATTGGCGCCAAATTTGAACAAAAACTAAACATTCGCATTCGCATTCGCATTCGCGAATGTCGGTAGCAGATATTCGCATTCGCATTCGCGAATGTTCAAAAAATGACATTCGTTACATCACTACATACAACACACCTTAATATAGTCGGAATAAATTATTTTTATTTAAAACAAATCTATTAACTTTATGCTTACAGGCCGAAAGATAATTTATTTATTTTTTGTAGAGGAAATTCGAAAACTTGACTTAGTATTAGTCGTATATGAGAAATTTTATTTTTTATTAATATTATTGTATTTAATTATTAAGCGGAAACACGCCGAGCACTAATGTTGAAGACAAAATAATAACTGTCTGTACACACGTAGAAATATAAAAATAATACTACTACGACAAACAATAGTCGTTGAAATGATATTTACGCTACAATGAGTAATATTTCACACAATATACTTGACTGAAGGGTGCGAACATGTGTCAACTCGTAGTCGATCGGTGTCAAGCCCCTGCGAGCCTGCATTATTACAGGGGCGGAATATAAACATATTTCAGGGGAATGACCCCCCAAGATTATCATAATAAAACAGTGTCTACTTACAATTTCAAAAACAAAAACTCTATCTGGATTTCCTTCATTTTAAGTTGCCACAAAGACAGGTCGTAGATTTTTCGAATATTTTTTTTTATTCCACGAAATTACGAGACAAGCGTCGCGCTCACATAGTGGTAAGCGATGGCACCGCTCATAATCAGTGGCAAAACCAGACAGTACTTTTAATTACAAAGTACTGCGTGGCACTCCACCACACTCGTCACTCGGGACATAAGATATCAGGCTCATAATATACAATATTATGCTGGATTTAATGTCTTTCAAACCAGAATACAACAGTACATCTACACTGTTGCTAGGCTATAGACATTGCAGTGGTACCTACTCAGACAATCCCTCCTCATATGAGACCTACAACTAATAGTCCACTACTGCTACTACAAAATCTCACACATTTTTTTATTATCAGAAATCAGACTGAGGAATCGAATCTAAAGTCTCACAAACCTATGATACATTAAATCATATCTCAAATATCGCTTAACGTAAATAACTTTTCGCCATTAATATATTGCCTTGCTCTTCAAATTACTTTAATATTGACTCAAAACTTTCGTCACGTCATGAATTTACATCTCACGTCCCTTAACTT